>NC_065531.1:4517212-4756490 GCF_020184175.1 Aphis gossypii | reverse complement strand
GGATAAAAGGATAATATATCACGTTTTAAAGGTCAAGTTGTGTCTATGTGAAACTAGTTTTTGGACGAAAAGATTAATTTTTCCGCTTTGTTGTCTCGCTTTCATTTTTTATTCCTCAACAAAATTTCACGTAATTATTCTGAAAGGATTAACATAATATGAATATATGATTATATAATAAGTAATGAATTTATCTTAAATTATATTTTATAATGCTTTCATTATAATTTTAGAATACCATAGTATTGCAGAAAATATTTAAAACCATACTTGAAGATTTGTTTTTATAGGCTCCCGTCAAACATCCCGGATGGTCTGGCGTTTTAAATGCTAGGTACTTCAGAAAGAGACAAATGCATGCAGTTCGCTTACATGACGAATCACATCATTGGAAGCGAAGATTGTTTGTACCTAAATGTATTGGTTCCACAGATCGTAAAAACATTTCATAAAGTTTGATACTCTGATGTTATATATAATTTGTGTACAATATATGTCGTAACTTACTGTTATTAGCAGAAAGAATCGAATGAAAAACTCGCTGTTATGATATTCATACATGGAGGTGCCTTTAACTATAACGGATGGTCAGTAAAGAGAGATCCCCTGATTATTTGGTCGACGAAAACGTGATTGTCGTCGCGATGAATTATCGTCTAAACGCCTTAGGTTAACAAGATATTCTATTAGTAAATAATTATTATACTAAGTATGTTAAATTAATTTATAAAATAAACAATGGGGTTTTAAGAGTCAAAATATGAGCTACCTAACTCTTTTCCTGAAAAAATCATAAATATTTCAAAATAATATTATTATTAAATATCTAAAACTAAAACGCTTTTGAAAAAATAAACTATTATTTTTTAATTTACAATAGGCATTTTAGATACTGGACGGAATGAAAAATGTATTAGTTCTACAATGATGTGCTAATTGTTTTTGAGTCTATGCACACGATAATCTGTCGAAGTAATTGTTCAATTTAAAACTTTATGGGTGGTTTCCGGGTAGCTAATTAAAAATCGTTGGTGCATTATAGAGGTCAACAGTTAGATGGTGGCCGGCAGTTTTCAAAAGAATGGCGTAAAACCACCAAAAAGCGTCTGAAAAACTAGAAATTTTACACAAAATCAGTTTTTGACAAAATTGATTTGTTTTATTGTTGTAACCCGAAAACAAATTACTGTATATACTTGAAATTTTCACCAAATGTTTATATTATCATTATCTATACCTACCGGCTAACCGGTTACATTTTAAAAATATTTTGATTTTTGACATGTATTATATGTCTTATGGTTGGGGGTCATTCTGTTAATTTGTGTGACACCGAGAATGTTACCAGTCAAGACGGTGATTGTTTACAGCAACCGGTTGTTATAACAATACATATTATACATATACCGATGTATCTGCACGTAATGTAGATACTCTGATTTTTTTTAAACATTTATAGACAACCAAAATTTCCGTTTTTTCCAAGTATTTATTTCGAAATGGCGATATAAAGTTTTAAAATTCAATACAAAGTTTTTTATAAATTCTTTATTCCAAAAAAATCAAAAATCGTTTGTTACAATATTTTTTAATAGCGTTTAGAGTTCAAATATTGACAAAATACGTCGAAGTTATGAATACTAAATTTACAAATTATTTTGTAGTTAAAAATTTATAAAATTTTTATAAAAGTTCTTAAAAATTTAAAATTGAATACAAGATTTTCAATAAGTTTGGCTTATCTATAGACTACAATAATAAAATTGTAAAAGAAGTTGAGCGATGGCTAATTAAAAAAAATTTATCTGAAGTTTAAATTTTTCCGGGAACGAACTTTTTCACCAACCAATTTAAAATATAATATATTTTATGAACTATATACTAGGCTGACAAATAATCTCCGTTCAGAATTAGTTTTCGTACACAATTATACCAATCATTGCATTAAAATTTAACATATCCATTATAGTGACCTACTCTATGTCCGAGGTCCACTCAACGTGCCTTTATTATTATTATATCAATATGAAATAAATAAAAAATATATTGTTATAGATATTTTAGTATAATTTATATACATTAAAGATATCTAAAATATAATTATTATTTTAACTAGCCAAATAAACATTATTAATTACAATACATTAACGCAAATAATATGTATAAATAATTTATTTTACGTTACAAAACGTTACGTCCAAGGTTGCATAACTCTATAGTTATAGCAATGCTGTAGGTATGGCAATATTATAAACATTTTTTTTTTTTTTTTGTATTTAGGATTCCTAAACTTAGATATTGACGAGTGTCCTGGAAACATGGACTTGAAAGATCAACAACTTGCAATTAAATGGGTTAAATCGAATACCTATAGCCGCATTCGGCGGTGATGCAAACAATATTACTATTTTCGGTGTAAGTGCAGGATCAGCGTCTGTTCATTATCACACAATTTCACCACAATCTACAGGTTAAATTTTAAGCGTTTTTGTTTATACTATTTTATTAACTACGACAAAAAATATTAAAAAATAATATTGTTAATGTCGTTAAAATTCATAATTCATAGATTGTGTTTCAAAATGTAAATATTGCACTGAATTTCTGCATCTATATATAAAATGTAACTTAATATAATTTTACGTCCTTCAACAATGAGTGATAGTGTTTCGTCGTATAATAATATTACACAAAAATATTTACTTATAATATTGTTTTATAGATACAGGGGTGTGTGTGTTTTAAAAAAACGGTTCAAAGATCTAGGGACGGTAGTATAATAATAATAAAATTGCTAGTAGAATATAAGTACCATTCCTGGCACACTTTCTATTTTATCAATAAAAGATCACAAAGAAAACAATGTGCAAAAAGATCAGAAATTGAAATGCAATAATAATTAAAATATTTTTCATAATACTAATGTTATAATAATTAAAATGACTTAAAGAGAATTAAAATTAAAAATTTATTAAAAGTGTTTAAAAGTTAAGTATCTATAAAAGCATCTTAAATTTTTTTTATAATTTCAACTTCAGAATGAATAATAATGATTTAGACGGTGATTTATCAGACTTAAATAATAAACAAACTACATCAGCTTCACAAGTGGATAACAGAAATATAGCTGAAGATTTATCAGGCTTAAATATGCAATCTACATCAACTTCCGAAGCAGATGCAGAATTCGATGTTAAAGAGGCAATAGAAGATTTAGCAATATTTTTTAGTAATTTAACAGAATTATTATCTATAATGACTGGTATAAATAATATTGAAATGTTTAATGATGTACGTTCAAAATTAATTAGTGGAGAAACAACTTATCCAACATGTTTTAAGCATATTGTAACAAAATATTTTAAATTGTCGTCTAAACCTAAAAAGAAAGAATATAAGCTTGTAGGCAAAGAATTTAGTAATTATTTAAAACAATTTTTAAAAGTTAATAATAATAATAGTGATAATAATAATAATAATAATATTACTAATCATCCAAGTCTAGAAGATGATGTTACTTATGATGAATTGATTAAATTTCTAAAAAGTTGTAAATCAACAATTTCTAATGATGAACAAAGAGTCTTAAAAAATGAATGTATTTATGGGTTTTTCTTAGAAAAATTTATTATAGAACATATGTGTAATAGAGCCAAAGGTAGAACAAATTTAAATAATAAAGTTATTTTGAAAAAAGAATTTAATTTATCTGAATCATATGTTAGAAAACTACGTTGGTTAGGAAAATTGTGGTCAAAATATAGTAAAATAGGAAATTTATGTATTTCATTCAGCACATTATATAATTTTAAGGAACAATTAGAGACTAATTTTATAAATCCTAAACTTGCTGAAGAATGGATATAATGTGATACCTATTTATATATATTTTTTATTAAGAACTTTATATTTATATATTATGATAAAAAATTAAATTGTAATATTATAATATAATATAATATAATATATAATTTAATATAATATGTGTTCTTAAATATACCTTTTTACTTTCAATTAACAACAAATACCCGTGGCCTAATGGGTTAAGGCGGCACATGAGTCTTGCCGGTGACGGTTCTAATCTCTCCGAAATTTTTTGTGTTTTCAACTGTTCTAATAGTAATAATTGCCGCCGCGCGCTCTTCGTAGGAGCGAGGTCAAATAAAAACTGAATAATAATAATAGTATGATAACATTAAATAATGATAATAACTTGATAACGTTAAATAATGATAATAATATGATAACGTTAAATATAATAGGAATAAAAATAATAATAATATCATGGCCGGAAAAACCGGCCATGATTTTAGATATCAAAAAAAGCATTTTTTAGAGTTAATGAACATAAAATAACATATGAACAAATAGATTATAAAAACAATAAAATAAATAATTATGAATATATTTTAAATGATATTAAAAAATTTGATTCAAGAACAATACATTTAAAAAAATGGATTATTTTAACAATAGATAATTAAAATTGCCGAATAATATTTTAAAATTAATTTGTAGCAATAATGATAATTATAATACAAACGGCCGCGCTCCTGTTAAGAGTGAGGTCAAAAACAATATGATAACAAAAAGTGAAAATGTTAAGTTTTTTAAATCAGAAATTAGTTCCATATTATTTTTTAATAAAACAACTTTTTAAAGAATAACATTTTTTACATTTTGCAGACAATCTTTTTAAATTATTTTTAGTCATAATTATATGTGGATTAATATTATCTGTTTTTTGTTTACATTTAACACAATATATATTTTCCATTTATAAGAAATAAAATTAATATAATGTTTAATTATAATGTATACTTGTAACCGTTAAGTTGTGTCTGTTTTAAGTATTTTTCCCTAGGGAAAAAGTTAATAGTTTCTTTAAAATCTGCTTCTTTTAAACATATACTAGCCTCGATTATTTTTTTAGATTTATACAACAATATCAATTGATTATAAAATTTATAACAATTCTGTATTCTATAATTCTTTCATTAAGCTTATAAGATTTTTCAAAATTTCCACAATTCCATTAATAATGAAAACATTGTTAATAAAGGTAATAAAAAATAACCAATTGGTCCGATTGTACTTAGAAATAATTTTAAAGCAAGCAAACAAACTGATTTTGAATAATAGTTGTAACTTTTTTCTATAAACTAACATATTTTTTTCTAAATATGATTCCATTTAAATATGATTATTTATAATAAAATAGGTAAAAAATTATCTATAACTACCTATATTTATGTTTTTAGAATTAAATAAGCAACAAACTCATCACATACTACTTTATTACCATCTTGATCAGTGATAGATAATTTAATGTTTTTAAAATTCATTACATTTAAAGGATATATTTTACATCATTAGGTATATATTGGCCTTCATTATCACATTTAATAACACATAAAACATCATCATCTCTGTGCAAATATTTTTCAGTTTTATGGTTAGAAATGGATTTTTCAATTATATCACAGTGTATTTCCAGAAATTTATTTACAAAATAATGACCAAGTATAATATCCGATCCAGTATGTGTATAAGTACACTTATCATCGAATCCTAAACTTAGTCTTAAATTTTCATCCAATAAATAATAGTCATTAGATGTAATTGAAATATAGTTGTTTATTAGTTGTATTTTTATACTTGAAGGTAATAACTTATTTAATTGAGCAATAGTGTAATTTCGCTTTCTTAATATAATATGGTCATATATAGTCTCCATAGTACCATTTATATCTTTTAAAAACCTTGTGTATAAAATTGTAGTTCAATTGTACCAGTAACAGTTCGATAAATGGGGATTCAGTTATTTGGTCTGTGATAAAATCAATAATGGAATTCCAAGGTATTTAATAAATAACTATCAAACTCATATTCATAGTTAGTTGAAATCTTTAAATTTGTTAACTATTGTAAGTTTAGTATTTCGAGTATTTTTGTCACAGTTTAATAAGTCTTCAATTTCCCTTATTGAATAGATTCCAATAGGCATTTTATAAGTAGTCAGTAATAATTTTTCTGTTTTGACTGTAAACTCACAGTCTTTCTCTATATTTATATAATGTTCACCATTTAGAGGATAGTAAATCATACTTTTGTTACTTATTCTTATAAAATTTAGATCCTTAAAACCTAAATATTTCTTTAAGTTTTCATCCAATTTATAGTAACAAGGGGATTCGATTTTAACTTTTTTATCAACAAAAGATATAACTAAGGGACTTATTAATGTGTTTAACTCTCCTTTAGTATATTGTCCACTTTTTATGTTAGTTACATTGTTATTAATTGTTATTTGGCAATCGTTTTCAATTTTAATTAAGTTATAAGAGTTAGTAAAAGATATAGCATACAGTCCAATAGACATATCATTGTTTTCATTGTATATATAATGTTCTAAATGAATAGATCCATTTATGATTTTAATTATCTTCATTTATATTAAAAAATTTTTATTAATAATTTATTCAAATTCTATCAAATGGACTGATTTTCCATTATTAAGATTTTTTTTACCTTTATATATAATAAACATTTCACCATTATATGAGTCTATATCTTGCTCACTGATACAATTAACAAATCTTTGAGGTAAAAATAGTTTATATCTATTGTCCAATAAAACACAAAGTTGATCACCATATTTAGTAGTTATCTTTTTAAAAGTAGTGATTTTATATGTTCATTGATATTTAAATCAGATAATTTAACATATTTATAATCTTCTGTATTTAGACGATCTAATAAATATCTGGAAGTTGATCTTCATTATCAGCAACAAATTCTATACGATAGTATACATTTCCATCATCTAACTTTTTCTCACTTCTGTAATAAATATACCACTCACTATACTGTTGATCATTAATTTCATATAAGTATTGAGAAATAATATTCAAATATTTATCTGGTAAATTAAGTTTATATTTATTATTCAATATAACAGAAACTCTATCTCCATGGTTAGTGTTAATAATTTCAAAAGAATTGACCTTATACTTTTTATCAATTTGTAAATCTGATAATTTAATATATTCATACTTATAACCTTTTTTATTTAATCGTGTTATTAAAGAAATTGAATCAGACATTTTTTATTTCTTTATTTTAATTTTAAAATACTTTAAATATTTAATAGGAAAAAATTTTAATAGAAAAAACCAATTTTATTCCCTCTATTAAAATTTTCTCCTATTAAATGGATAATTATGAAATTACAGCATTTCATTTAGACGACAGTAGATCAAGATCAATATTTCCAATGCCTATGAGATGTTTAATTATAGGTTCATCTGGATCAGGAAAAACTAATTTATTAGGTAATATTATTCTTAAATATTGGATACATTATAAGAATCTTTATATTTTTGCAAGATCAATTGATCAACCAATTTATGAAAAACTGAAAGCAGTAATTAATAATATAGATAAAATTGAAGCGCATATTACTGATGATGGTATAATATCTGTTGATGATTGTGAGCCAGACAGTTTAGTTATTTTTGACGATTATATTTTAGATAAACAAGATAAAATTAAAGAATATTTTATAAGATCTAGATCAAAGAATATTTCATGTATTTATATAGATCAAAATTATAGTTTATTAGATTTACAAGTAATCAGAACGAATTCTAACTTTTTGATTATTTTCAAGCAACCCAATTTTTATATTAAGAAAATATGGAGCGATTTTATAAGCAATGATATGACGTTTGAAGAATTTAAATCTATATGTTCAATTTGTTGGAAATTAAAATTTGGCTTCATATCAATTGATTTAGTAAATAATCATATTTACAATAAATTGGATAGTCTGAATGTAAACGATCAAGGCTGATCATTAAAGCCGTTTATTGAACAATAAAAACCGTTTACCGAACGATAAAATTCGTTTTTGGAATGTTAATTAATTTTTATTTTTATTAAATGGATATAGAAAGAATAAGAAAAGATCTTGAAAACAAGATTGATAAAGTAAACAAGATTAAAGCTGATAATAAGAAGGAGACAAAAAGAGGAGGTAGTATGAATAATAAAATTTCGATTGAAGAAGCAGATAGAGTAATTCTGCTTAAGGATAAATTGAAAAAGATATACAAAAATGCAGCTTTAAAAAATATATATTATGAAGAGGAAAAGGAAAAGTCGTATGGACCTGTAACAAATGAATTAAAAAATATTGTAACTGCTGTTAATGAGGTTAAAGATATAAATATTAAAACCGATGAAGATATTCAAAAGATTTTAATACCCTATCAAAGACCTGAATTATTACGCTTATCAAGTACGGATGAGAAATTTACACCAGTTAAATCAACTCTAGCAAGTAGATCACCGCTGACAATTAAATCTCCTTTAAGACCAGTTAAACCAGCAACACCAACCATAAAATTAGGTGAAAACACGACAAAATACTTACCAAGAATTAAGGATCGTCATTTTGGAATATATTATAATAATGGAAATTATATGATTGGAAAAGATATAATAAATTTTAAAGATGATAATATAATATTTTTAAATGGGAAAACATATAAAGGAACACCGGGTTTATTTAGATTATTATGTTATCATGTTTGTCCACCACCCGATTATTATACACAAGAAGATTTTAATAATTATAAAGAAATATTAATTACAACCGATTCAATTTATCAAAACAATGATAAAGGTCCGGGAAGAGTAAAATCCAGCAAAGGAGATAAATATAATAATATGATAGCTGATATTTGGAAAGAATTAAGAGCTGCAAAACAAACGGAAAATGATTTACAAGAAAATAAATCTAATCTAAAAAATGATTTCCAAAAAGAAGGAAGTGGTTTGAAAAAATATTCAGAAGATCAAATAGAGTATAAATATATTCATAATTTAAGCGAGTTATTAAAGAGATTATATTTTATTGCTAGTGAAGAAAAAGCAGGGAATAATAATTTTGACAATGAAAAACTTGGTGTTGTACATTTTTTTAGTACAGAACTGGAAAAATTAGCTGTTACTCCTCAAGGTATAGACTATTTAATATCATATGTAACGAGTTTACCTGAAAAAGTTGTGGAAGGGTCAGGACTTATGAATAATCTATTAAATAGTAAGTTTATGCCAGAAATTCATTTTCCAGGATATAATTATCTTGGACCATTCACTGACTTAGAAAAAAGAAAAAAAGTAAATGAAGATAAAATGCTATGGAAAATTATTAAGGAGGATTAAGACATATTGGACATATTGGAGATTTAGATAGAGATATAGATAAGATAGATCTTATAGATCAATTGCATATTTAGGTGAAAAAACTGCATGCATTAGTGTGAACAAAATGCTTTTGGAATTAATTTGTTTAATTAATTTTTTCTTAATGAATCTAAATCTGAGCGATTCAAATTAACTTTAACAGCTTTTAACAATTAATAAATATTTCAATTAATTCAAATAATACTTTTAATGATTTTATTATTTACACTGAAAAAAAAATATAGGTAAAAAAGAGAATTAATAAACAGCTTAAATAAAGTTAGGTGTTTTTTCCATTATTAGTTATTATGCTTTAAAGATGTAGTTGGAGCTTTAGCCGGATAATTATAGTGCAGTACTGCGAATAGGGCAAAAGAGTGGAAGCAGAGGCATAGAATGAAAAAAAGGGAACGTTATAAGATGATTAATTTAAAATTTCAAAATTATTACAATTGTTTCAGGATTAAAAAAAAGTTAAAGTTAATTATGATTAATGAGTTTTGGAAAAAATATTAAGAATTTTAGAGGTTGTTTTATGAATAAGTTACCAAATTGGAAAAATGAATGTGGAAATAAATTTAAATAATTCTAATCAACTGGATACATTGCAACCTGGTCCATTGGTTTGCCTGGGTAAAAAATGATAAAAAAAAATATATTTTTTGTCACGCACCGAAAGTTGGTTTTCCACGAGTTGAAGCGTTCGGCTCCTTTTTGCCACGACGGTTGAAGTGTGAAGATGCCCCAAAGCGTGCGGTCGAGATCCAATAGCCGGTCGAAGTGAAACCCCAACGAAGGTGGCGGACGGAAAGAGGAATTCCCCAAAAGTGCCGGCGAAAAAGAGGAAATCCCCAGAAAGTGCCGGGTGGAAAAGAAGAAATCCCCAAAAGTGCCGGCCGCCGGTACGTAGGTATCACCTGCACAACCAGAAACTAAAATGTACACCTACCACGGTTCTTACAAAACATAAACTTTTGGTTACATCTTAAATGTATAGTAACCTCCTTGCACGACGCATAAACATTTAAACATATTTAATTTGCACTGTTCCTATATAAGTGCGTCGAACGATGCGTTAGTAATAGTCTATAATTGTTGCATAGATCCATGCATAACATTTTTCATGAACGCAGGGGCGTGACAAAAAATAGTATGTGTGGCTCGCGCGGGAAGGCCATTTCAGTCTTGGGCGAAATGCGGCACTTGCCTACGGCTCGTGCCGCACACAACGCCCGCGACTGAAATGGCTCACTTCCCGCCCTTGCCACACAATATACTATTGATTCATATGGAGATTGTAATCCACCAAAAGAAGTTGTTGAATATTTAGGAAAAGACAATTTATTTTATACTTCTGGTAAGTTTCAAAATTATAATGATCCACCTATGTGTGGTCATTTCTGTTTAGATTTTATTAGTAATTTTAAAAAATATTATTAAAAAATTTTTCTCATAAATGGAAAGTATTTTTGGTAAGTATGACAAGGATATTATTCGTGAGCAGGATAAGATTTATGGGCCCACGTCTTTATCAAATCTTAATTCTGTTAATCAAATCACAACTTTTAATATAAAAGAAGAAATAGTTTCTTAAATATTAAAAAATCAAAATATCAACTTTCTGGTCGTGTTTTGCAAGCTGATGGTACTATTAATCCAAAGGGTTCGAATATAATACTAGTTGACAATTTTGTTGCATTTTTATTTACACGCATTGAAGTTAAAAAACATGGTAAAATAATAGACACCATTGATAATGTTGGAAGATGTAGTTTGATTAAAGGTACTATTAGTTATTCTGCAGACCTTAGTGGACCAACCATAAATTGTGGATTTCAATCAAAATTTACAGGCAGTGGTTACTTTAGTGCTGTTGGTAAATTATCAAATTTATGTTTAGGATTTTTTAAGGATATCCAATATCCAGTTTATAAAGGTGGATTTGAAATAAGTTTTTTAAGACATTCAGATGATGATGCTTTATTTAGAGAAAAAAATGATAAGAATGAATTACCAAGTGCTGGTAAAATTATTATTGATGAATTTAATATTAGGATTCCATATGTAGTTTATGATGACATGAATAAAATTAAATTGATAAATGAATTAACTTCATTATCTCAAAGAAATGAATATATGTTTATTTTTAAATCATGGCAGTGTATTGAAGAAAGAAGTATTACTGGCAAAACACTCACCAAAGATATAACAAATGTATAGAAATGTTCATAATCCATTGTTTGCTATAGTAGCTTTTCAGACAGATAAATTAGATAATCAATTAAGAGATCCAATACAGTTTAATAATTGTAATCTGAAAAATATTTGGTTGGATATTGATAGCATGAGATACCCAGAAGAATTATTAAATTTAGATTTTAAAACTGAAAAATTTAATATTGCTTATGACATGTTAATGGATTATAAAAACGTTTATAATAGATTACATCGAGATTTATCTTTAATGTATATAACTCCACAGCAATTTAAGGATACTCGGCCATTTTTGTTATTAATATGAGTAGGCAACCATCACAGATCTCTGGATCTAAACTAGCATTGTCTTACATGCAGATTTCAATGAAGATATACCTGCTAATACAATATGCTATATTTGTTTAGTATCTGGTACAGAATTTTTTTATGATCTTGCCAATAATACAATTAGAGAAAATATTTAATAATAATATCTTAAATAAATGGATTATTGTAAAAAATGCAAATCACAAACTAGAAGCATAGGTATTCCTGAATTTATTAAAAAGAATAATAAATATAGGAGATTATCAGTATGCAGAAAATGTAATACAAATAAGAACAATATCTCAAAATCACCAGAAATTATAGAAGTTTATGAATTATTTAAGCCGGCTAGAAAACATTTTGAAACAAGACATTTTATACAAAGAGGTATAAATGACACTTGGCAAGCTGATTTGTACTGCTTTTATAGACCAAAGTCTAAAAATAGTGATCCCAGTTATAATTTAAGGAATAAACATAATGAAATCAAAGTTAATGATAACCATAAGACATTGTATAAAGCTAATAATGGTTTTAAATATATTCTTAATGTTATTGATACATTTTCTAAATATGTATGGGCAGTTCCTTTAAAAACAAAAACTGGATTGGAAGTTGCTAATGCATTTTCACAAATATTTAAATATGGTATACCGAAAAATTTACATGTTGATAAAGGTAAGGAATTTTATAATAAAGACTTAAAGCAGTTACTACACAAATATAATATCGTCATGTATAGTACTGGAACAGATAAAAAAGCATCAATTGTCGAGAGATTTAACAGAACATTAGGAGATAAATTAAAAAAAATACTTTATTTAAACAATGTATGGATCTCAGAATTGCCAAAGATTATTAAGACATACAACAATACATATCATGGAACAATAAAAATGAAACCTGCTGATGTTAGTCAGAAAAACGAGAAAGATCTACTTTCTACTGTTTATAATTATGATGTTAGTAATTCTGAATTTAAGTTTGAAATTGATGACAGAGTTAGATTATCATCAATAGTAGATGTATACAGAAATAAATTGAAAACAAATTGGTCAAAAGAAATATTTACAGTTGAGAATGTTTTTAAGTCAAATGTTAATTATTATAAAATTTATGATATAGAAGGTACAGTATACGGAGAAGAAATACAGTTATCACTTTTATAACCCATAAATGCCAATTATTTGTATTAAATATAATAATATTTTCTATAATAAAAAAGAAGATATTTTTAATAGACATTTTTCTATAATAAATGGAAAGTTTAAATGCTAACAAAAAAACATATCCAAATAAAACTTGCAATAAATGTAATTTAACTGTTACATACAAAAATTGGTCTAGACATTTAAAATCTATTCGTCATGAAAAAAACGATACAGACCAGACAATTAAAACTAGATTTAACAAACCACACACAAGGAAAACAAGAAAAGAGAGAATACCAAAACCACATAAAGTTTTCAACTTTAATAAAAAAATTTATAATTTTAATAAGAAAGATATTCGGCCTATTTTAAAAACTGAAGAAACAGCATTTAAAAATAGAATAAAAACATATATTATTAATAATAACATGGGTATTAAAGATATACAAATATTTTTAAATCGATTAGATAGACCAGTAATAGGACGCATTATACAAGAATTAAAAAAGACAAATTTAAAAGTAAATATTATGTTTCTTGCTAAATATAAGAGAGGTAGTGAAAAAAATATGGAATATAAAGAATGTAAATTTAAAACACAAAATGAAATTTTAACACATAATTCTAACTTAAATGAATTTTATACAAATGCAAAAATTAAAATTGTAAATGAAGTAGAAGATTTTGTGATGAAAAGTTCTCAATGGAGACTTGATCAAATTTTAAGTTTGGGAATAAATATAAATAAATATGTTCCTTTTAAGAGTTCTTCATATATTCCATTACCTAAAGAAATACAAGATAAACATGCTATTATAAATGTTAAAAATAAAGATGATAAATGTTTTCTTTGGTCAATACTCTCTGCTTTACATCCTTGTGAAAAAAATCCACAAAGAGTTACGAAGTATAAAAAATGGAAAAATGACTTTGATAAAGAATTAAAAGGTATTGAATTTCCAATAAAACCACAGACGTTCCAAAATTTGTTAAAAGAACAAAGGATATTTCTATTAATATTTATTATCTAGAAGAAAAAGGAATACATATAATTTTACCGCTAGAAATAACTAAAATTGAAAAACCTAATCATATAGATTTGTTGTATTTAAGGGAGGATAATGAGAATAAAGGTCATTATTGTTGGATTAAAGATTTATGGAAACTTGTTGGAAGTCAAATGACAAAAGATGGTCATAGAAGATTTTTATGTAAAATGTGTTTAAATAGTTTTGATACAGAAAATAAGTTAAATGACCATAAACATTATTGTGGTAATAATAAAGCTGCTAAAATAGTTCTACCAAAACCTTTTGATAAAACTTTAGAATTTGAGAAGTATAATAATTCCTTAAGAATCCCTTTTGTGATTTATTTTGATTTTGAATGTACACTCCAACCAATATATAGTTGTCAACCAAATGATAAAGAGTCTTTTACAAAATGTTATCAGAAACATATACCTAATAATTTTTGTTATTATATTAAATAGAGTAATGGTGATTATAAACCTCCTGTAGAATATTCTGGTCCAAATGTAGCTAAAGAATTTTTTAATTGTATACAAAATGAAGAAATAGCTATTTCTGAAATATATGATGAAATAGTTCCTATGGAAACATTGAATGCAGAACAATTAAATAATTATAAAACATCTGTTAAATGTCATATTTGTGAAAGATTTTTATCAGAATTACCTCCAAGGTTAGAGAAAAAATTAAAAATATATGTAGCAGCTATTGAACATTATAAACAACTTAATGACGATGATAATATATGTTTATATAAATCTCTAATTGAAAAAGAAATAAAAAATAAAAAAATAAATAAGAGAAAAGTTCGTGATCATGATCATTTGACTGGAGAATATAGAGGTGCGGCTCATTCTATCTGTAATCTTACATATAAAAATCCTACATTTATTCCAATTGTTTGTCATAATCTTTCGGGCTATGATGCTCATCTATTTATAAAACAATTTGGTAATGATAATAATGATATAAAGTTAATTCCAAATAATGAAGAAAAATATATTTCTTTTTCAAAAATTATAGAACGTACAAAATATATCAAAGGTGATGAAATAAAATTAAAAACTGAATTAAGATTTATTGATTCATTTAAATTTTTATCTAGTTCTTTAGATAAATTAACGAATAATCTTGAAAAACATCAATTTAAAGACCTTAGTAAATATTTTCCTGAAGAACATTTAAATTTAGTTACTAGAAAGTTAGCTTACCCTTATGAGTATATGGATTGTGAAGAAAAATTTAATGAAACATGCTTACCCCCTAGAGAAAAATTTTATAGTTCTCTCACTGGTAAAAATATAACGATAGAGGAATATGAAAATTCACAAAAAATTTGGGAAGTATTTAAAATACAAAATCTTCGTGAATTCACCAGTTTATATAATAATCGATGTTTTATTATTAACAGATATAATGGAAAATTTTAGAGACATTCTTTAAAAAAATATAAATTAGATCCTCTGTGGTATTACACAACACCAGGATTTGCTTGGGATAGTATGTTAAGAATGACAAAAGTAAAGTTAGATTTATTAACAGATATCGATCAAATATTGATGTTTGAATCTGGAATAAGAGGAGGTTTATCTCAATGTAGTCAAAGATATTCTAAAGCAAATAATAAATATATGGGAGATAAATTTTAAAAAAAGGAGGAATCAATATTTTTACAATACTTGGATGCAAATAATCTTTATGGGTGGGCAATGAGTAAATATTTACCTACTGGAGATTTCAAATGGGTTAATAATCTGAATAATTTTGATGTAATGGGTATTTCTGATGAATCACCTAAAGGTTATATTTTAGAAGTCGATTTATCATATTCTAAAGAACTTCATGATCTACATTCAGATTTCCCTTTAGCGCCAGAAAAACATTTTGATGATGAACAACTTCCAAAATTATTAACAAGTTTGTATGATAAGAAAAAATATATAATCCATTATGAAACGCTAAAGTTATACATTAAATTAGGTTTAAAGATAACGAAAATTCATAGAGTGTTAGAATTTAGCCAATCTCTTTGGTTAAAACTTTATATTGATTGCAATACTGATCTTAGATCAAAAGCTAAGAATGAGTTTGAAAAAGATTATTTCAAATTAATGAACAATAGTGTTTATGGACGTACTATGATGAATGTAAGAAATCATGTTGATATAAGATTATGTTCTAATGAGGCACAACTAGAAAAATTAATTGTAAAACCAAATTTTGATAGAAGTACAATTTTTACAGAAAATTTAGCTGCAATCCATGTGAAAAGAACAGAAATATTTTTCAAACAACCAATATATATAGGCATGTGTATTTTAGATTTATCTAAATCGTTAATGTATGATTTTTATTATAATACAATAAAGAAAAAATATGGAAATAGAGTTAGATTGCTATACACTGATACAGACTCGCTTATATTAGAAATAAAAACTGATGATTTCTACCAAGATATAAAAATTAATTTAGATCATTTTGATACATCTGATTATCCAAAAGATAATATTTATGATTTACCTTTAGTTAACAAAAAAGTTTTAGGTAAGTTTAAAGATGAATTGAATGGAAAAATTATGACAGAATTTATAGGATTAAGATCTAAATTATATTCACATCGAATCTTAGATAGTGAAAAGGAAATTAAAAAATCTAAAGGTGTTAAGAAAAATGTAGTGGAAAATAAACTATGTTTTGATGATTTTAAAAATTGTTTATTAACAAAAAAACCAAAATATGTTAGACAAAATTTATTTAGAACTAAGAAACATGATGTTTTTACTGTAGAACAAAATAAAAAAGCTTTAAGTGTTTATGATGATAAAAGATTTATTTTGGATAATGGTATTGATACATTAGCTTGGGGACATTATAAAACAAATATAGATAGAAATGATTTTGTAGACCATCTCAATACACTTATTAGAAATCAAAACAAAAAAGATTGAATGTTCATGTTTTGATTAAAAATTTTTAATTTTAATTCTCTTTAAGTCATTTTAATTATTATAACATTAGTATTATGAAAAATATTTTAATTATTATTGCATTTCAATTTCTGATCTTTTTGCACATTGTTTTCTTTGTGATCTTTTATTGATAAAATAGAAAGTGTGCCAGGAATGGTACTTATATTCTACTATTGCTTATTACAGAATAAATTCCAATTACATTTTCGTATTAAGTTTATACACAAGGCCGTAGCCAGGGGGGGGGTTCGGGTTCAGACCCCCCCCCCCCGAAATTTTTTTTTGAAATAATATTGAATAGTTTGAATAGTTTTAAATGCCTACCTATTATATTTGATACGTGTCACTGTGATTACAACACATAAATAAATAAAACGGTTTAACGGTATATTTTATATTTATATTGTGTTAGATAAGCGATAACTAATCTTAATGTACTTTTGTAAAACCTAATGTATACACTATACCTACAGTATCTAATCTTAATTATTTTGGTAATCGATGGTCAGTAGAGAAGTATAACATATTTTGTTTATGCTATTGTCAGTAATCACGGAGCCGCGCGGATAGACACGACGTTTATTTTTTCGGTAAATATCTGTTTTGTTGCATTAAAAGTTCGTAAATTTTTCATTTAAATATCTACGCACGTGGAAATTAATTATTTTTAAAAATGAATAAATCTTCACAATCCAATTTATTATCTTGGATTTCTACCGAACAAAATCAAAAAAACGTAAAATTGACAGCTTAGAAATTAGTTCTAACAATCAAGAGGAAGTTGAAGGTCAGTGCAATACGTTAGACGCAGTTAAATCTGTTAGTATGCTTGATATTGGAAAATTTGTAAATGATAGTGTAAGTGAGTTAAGTATCAAAGAACAATTATTAAGCAACCCTTGGTGTCCTCCAAACGAATATAAGTTTCCTGTGAGTTCGGGAAAACGAAATTTGCGATTTCAACGTCATTGGATGGATCAGTATTCGTGGTTAACCTACTCAGATCTGTTAAATGGCGTTTTGTGCAAATACTGTGTAGTTTTTGCCAGAGAATGTGCAGGAAAAGGAAATCACGTTAAATTAGGGGTTCTGGTTTTAAACAGTTTTTCAAACTGGAAAAATGCGTTGGAAACTTTTCAATCACATTCAAATAAATTGTACCATAAAAAATCAGTAGAATCTGCTGAACACTTTTTATCTGTACAACGGGGCTTACAACCAAATATTGTTCAACAAATTGATGTAGGTTTAAAAAAACAGATTGAAGAAAATAAAAAAAAACTTCGTCCAATAATTAATACCATAATAATGATGGGTAGGCAAGAAATTCCATTTCGGGGTACTTCGGATTTTGGACGATTGACGGTAAGCGATAGCGAACCTATAATAAACGACGGTAATTTTCGTGCAATTTTACGAATGCGTGTTAAATCTGGTGATTCGGAATTAAAAAATCATATTGAAAGTGCTCCAGGTAATGCACTTTATACTAGCCCGGATATACAAAATGAATTTATTTCGATTTGTGGAAATTTAATTCTTGAAAAAATAGTCAATAGAATAAATAAATCAAAGTGTTTTTCAATTATGGCAGATGAAACAACCGACATAAGTAAAATTGAACAAATGTCCTTATGTATCCGATATATAGATATGTCTGCAGATAATTGTAATGAACTTAAAATAAGAGAAGAATTCTTAACATTTGTCCCAGTAATTGATGTTACCGGAAATGGGATAGCATCAAGTATTTTAAATTCATTAAACAGTATGAAAATAAATTTAGAACTATTATGTGGTCAAGGTTATGATGGGGCGGCGGCTATGAGTGGCCATTTAAATGGTGTACAAGCTAAAATTAGAGAACATTATCCTAAAGCTCTGTACGACCACTGTAGCGCTCACTCTTTAAACCTGGCACTAAGTCATTCTTGTAAAATTCAACAATTTCGAAATTCTATAGGAACAATTCATACTATTTGTAACTTTTTTAAATCATCAGCTCAGCGTACACAAATATTAAAACAAAACATTCTTAAGTATATACCAGGAACTAATAAAACTACGTTAATTTCAATGTGTGAAACGAGGTGGGTTGAAAACCATGATGCACTCCTAAGATTCATTGAAGTCTTGTACACGTTAGAAGAGTTGGAAAACCACCATAATAGTGACACTTCGTCTAAATCCTCACAATTACTTAATGCCATCATTAAAAGCGAGTTTGTTATTAGTTTAAACGTAGCAGGTGAATTATTTTCTCTTACTTTGCCTCTTTGCAAAGTTTTACAACAAGTTAACTGCGATCTTTACGAAGCATGTGAACATATTGAAAATATATCAACAATTTTAATGAAAAAACGAGAAAACGCCAATGAAGAGTTTTCAATTTTATTTAATAAATCTAAAACCATGTTAGAATCAGTTAATAATGAAATAGCTATACCAAGAATTAATTCTCGTCAAACTAAACGTATCAACATTAAAACCAATGATCCCGAAGAATATTTTCGAATTTCAATTTATATACCTCTATTAGACGACTTTATACAACAACTAAATGAACGATTTAATAACAAGAAAGACTTAATAACAAGCCTGCAAAACGTCATCCCTAAATTTTGTGTCAATAAAAAATATGAAGATATTAAACCTTGTGTTGATTTTTATATTGGTAATTCAAACTCACTAGCTATTGAAGCAGAATTTTTGTTATGGCAGACAAAATGGACCAAGATTTTGGAGAAAGATAGACCATCAAATGTTTTTAACGCGTTGTCCCAGTGCAATCTAGATTTTTTTCCGTCAATTTCTTATTTATTAAATGTGTTGGGAACTTTGCCCGTATCAATATTGACACCTGAAAGGACGTTTTCAACTTTAAAACGCCTAAAAACGTTTTTAAGAAACAGAACCGGACAAGAAAGGTTAGTAGGACTAGCCCTCATGAGTGTACATAGAGATATTGAAATTGACACTGAAGAAGTTATCAAAAGATTTTCAAATACTTCAAGGAAAATGAAATTAATATAGTTGTATTGTAGTACGTTTTACACATTTTTTTATTTTTAATAATATAACATAATATAACATTTATACTCTAACCCCCCGAAATATTTTTCTGGCACCGGCCTTGTTTATACATTTATATCGATAGTCAAATGACAATAACTATGAAAAACTGAAGCATCTTTTTGTCATAATCTCGATCAACCTAATATTGTTTTCATTGTTATACTATAAAACAAAATGATAATCATTAATATTTATTATAATTTAATTTTAGGTTTATTTCAAAAAGCAATTATGCAAAGTGGATGTGCCTTTAATCCGTGGGCGTTAAATGAAAATCACAGAGCTACAGCCTTTAAGTTAGCCAATAAATTAGGATGTTTTAGTAATGATCCCAAAGAAATAGTAAAATGCTTAAAAAATGTATCAGCAATTGATTTAGTGAAAGAAACTGAATCTAAGGTTTGTTAATATAGAATTTTAATGAGTTTCTTTACAGGTACCTACAAACACACAAACACAAACAAATATTAAGGGAATTATATTATATATATTAATTTTAACTTCTAAGTAAGTAAAGTACCGAGATAAATCTTTGTATGTACGTTTGAGTGAAGAATATTATTACAATCGACTTACTCCCAATAAATCGATAACAATTTAATTAATCAAACTGTAGGTATAATAATAATATACGAAAAACTAATTAATTTATATGCTTAATTAAAGAATTTGTAACTTTAATGTCAGTGTGGAGTTAATAACTATGTATATGACATTGCAGGAGAACACAGTGGCTTTGTTTACTCATTTTAATTAAAAATTTAGTTACTATAAGATTTTCATAAAATATATTACAGCAATAATTATGGAAAACTGAAATCGAGAAAAAATGGTTGAATTAAAGGACTAAAACCTAAAACACATAGTTAAAAAACTCGGAATCTTGATAAAATTTAAAAAAACACTATAAGCTATTTTGCCCAACAGTAAGAAAAATGCTGTGTCTCACACGTGGTCTTTTGTATAATTTGTTTTATATTATGTTTAATATGTTTTGAATATGTCCATTTTGAAAACGATTCGATCTTGTTGGTAAAATAGATCATTTTAAACAATAAATCAGAAAATAATTACTTCAATGTAAAGTGAAATAATCATAAATATTAATGACAATTTATTCATTAAGGATGAAACAAACTTTATGCATTACAAATTTGTCCCATCTATTGAAAGTGATGTGATCAGTAATCCATTTTTACCGGCTCATCCTAGAACTTTAGCCATCTCTACAATCCCCATTCCCGTAATCATTGGACTTACAGATATGGAAGGAATTGTAGCATTAACTGGTGAATATAATTTTAATTCAATTGTAATAAAACTAAAATACCTACTTACATTTTTAGTTATATTAAAGTACTACAATTATTGTTTATTTTTTACTTGTAGAGGAGAGATTAAGTGAATTTTCCGATGTTCGCATGGCAGATGAAATTTCAAAACTATTGAAAAATCGGTACAGTACTGAAACTATAAGTAAAATAAAAGATTTTTATTTTAATAAAAGTAATATCAGTTCTGAAACAATGAAGTTGGAAAACATATGTAACGTAATCACGATTTATTGGTAATTAATTATTATAACTGATAATTTAATCATTAATAAACATCCATGGTTATACGAAGCCATGTATTTATAACGTTTTAGTAAAATAATTATTTTATTTCATGAATATAAGTCATTAAGACATTAAAGACATTTAAATTTAAATTTATTTTGTTATTTGTCAAAGAATCGTCGATTCTATAATATAATAATAATTATCATTTCAATTTAATTGTAGACACATATATTTTATATTATATGTACACAGTTTCACGGTGATTTTCTTGTTTTCAACGACTTTTATGATGCTTTCGATTGTTTTTTGAAACAAAATATCACGCCAATTTATAAATATGAATTTAAATTTGACGGGGAAATTAATGATGCAAAAAACATGATTTTTGCGACGAGACCAGGTCTTCGGCACACAATAAAAGGTTGTTATAATATAATATATTAGTTTAAATGTTATCGAATGGACAAAAAATAGTACATTTGAATTGTCATATTAGTTGTACCTAATAAATTATTAGGTATCTAAATAATCTTTTAATTTTATTTTTATTTAAATTATTCGATTATTTTAAATACTTATCTTTGACAACGTCTAAACATTCATATTTTTTCTGATTTAAAAATCTTTATCATATTAAATGGAGTATTTATGTGGTCATTAAACGACTTTAATCACATGTATACAATACATTTGATTAAAAATGTATTATTTTAAAACATTTTCGATTTACCTATACATATAGGCGCATGTCATGCGGACGAAATGTATTATTTGTTCCGTGGTAATCTTTCTGGGCTTCCAAAACCCAACTCTCCGGAACATGAAATGTGTAAAATGATGAGTAAAATGTGGACAAATTTCGCAAAAACAGGGTGTGTTAAAAATATTTTTAATTCAAGTACAGTTTATAATTAATATTATGAATCCGTCACTATGAAACTGGGTGTTTATTACCAAAAGTGAATTATTATGTTTAGTATTGTTTGATTTTAGTGATCCAAATTCACCGGATTTAAGTTTCAAATGGATTAATACGACTGCAAGTGATTTAAAATATCTATCAATAGATAGAAACAGAACACGTATGATCCAAGGGATGATAAACAATAATAGATTTCGTTTTTGGAAGGAATTATCAGAATCCATTGTTTAGTTAAAAATAATGTCCTAGATTGTAATTCGTAATTAATGATTATTATGTTATATATAAACACACATTACTAATAAGTAATAATAAATAATAATACATGATGTACATTGCACACATACACACAACAAACATAGTCATTATCTGTATAATAAAATTATGATGTAAATTAAAATTAAATATTACTAAATGAAGTAGACTTTTTACAAAATTACATCTATCAAGTTGGTTGTCGTTACATAATTCTATTTTTTTTATTTGTACACATTAGTTTTTGTTGAGATTTAAATTTTAAATAATTATCCAGACAATTTATCCTACTATTCCTACATTCATAAATAGATATTGCTTTGTAAGTATAATAGTTTAATTTCCACATGGGGTCACAATTATATAGCGATATCTTAATTAATTTTATGGGATGCGGGCTTTTGATGTTACAAATATTTTTATTTAGGTTGAGCTAGGCAGAGCCGGATTAACCTACAAGCAATTAAGCACTGCTTATGGTCCTCGAAAAAATTAGTCCCTTAATTTTTTAGATTCTGAACGAAGTGATGAATGTATTGATTTTACAATGATGTGTGTTTTTTTTACGTTTGTGTCTATGTACAGCGTATTAACTTATCAAAATAATGCTCAAATTTCAATTTTCGGAGGTGGTTTCCGATGGCAAAGTGAATATCCTTAATACATTATAAAGATCAAAAGTAAAAATTTTCCAACAGTTTAAAAAAAAAAAATCAGCAAAATGTTGTAGCTAAGTGTTGAATATTTAATACAAGATTTTCCATAAGTTTGGCTTACAATAATTTTTAAAAAAAACTTGAACTTTAGCCAATTAAATTTTTTTTATCTCAAGTTCAAATTTTTACGAAATCCTATGTATAAAATATACATATATTTTAACACTCAACTAAAATTTAAAAATGTGTTTGACATATGACTTTGACGCATTTCTTTTTAATTTGTAGTTATCACCTTTTTTACTAGCCAATTAGACCCGTCTGATTTATTTGATTAAGGTCCGTGAAATACTTAATCCGGCACTGGAGCTAGGGTGCGTCCTTTTTTCAAGTACTCTATAATTCCGCAAGTCAGTGTTAGAAAAGAACACGCTCATAGAAGAATGAAGATTGAAACGTGTTCCTTTTAAAATATAGGTATGTATTTTAATATAGTATAACATTTTCGTTCCTCATAATATTATATGTCAAGAAATAATTTAGTGTATGTATTATGGTCACTTATTCAGTTACTAATAACTAGTAATAAGTAATAAGTAAAATGTAATAATCAATAAATTACTTATATGATAGACAATGTTCCTTTTATGTTAATTATTATTTATTTTTAAATGATGAATAATTCTGACTGGAATAAATTATTAAACTTCAAGAACTGTAAACAGTCGTTTTGCCATAATTGTTAATACTTCTACAAATCAAAAATCGATAATTAGGTATTCGATAAAAATTTCAAATCTGTATGTTTTTTTTTTTTTTTAATTAAAGAATCATAATCAAATCAATTTTATAAAAAAGGAGTCCTAAAAAAGTTCTCATTTTTCCATTACTTTTTATAAGTTATTGTAACGAATAACTTATAAAAAGAATTAAAAAAATTAATCAAAGACCAATTATCTTTCATACTAAGTATTGAATTCAAAAATTTGATATTTATTTCTATTTGAAAATTTGTCTACAAAAAAATTATCATTGTAAACCATTCATATAAAAAAAGATTTGTACCATTTTTACTACAGGAACTATAATAGTTCCTTTTTAAAAAGTTAATCATCAACGTATTATTATAAAAATATCAAATATAAAATAAAATGTGATAAACTATTGAAGAATAATCTGAATATTATACAGAGTGTAGCATAATGGACTTCCACATTTCCCAAATACTGGCCGGAAATAATTATTGTTTTAAATATTGTTTGTTATAACTGGAGTCTGGAAGTCTAACTCTATATATTTATTTAATTGAATTTGTGCCTACTTATAATATTTTTATTTATTTCAACTTTCTAGTATGATACTATGATAATATAATCATATGTCATATTAATTATGAAATTTGAACAATAATACTATATTATAAAGTCTAAATATTCAATGCACCGAAATAGTAAATAATTCTTGTAACCGGCCTTCAAGTAATATGGCGGTGCCTGGTGGTATTCATGTTAACCAAAATAGTAACATTATAAATTGTACCACTTTTTTCACGGTGTGTTATCACCTTCTATTCTCTACATTGTAAAGACTAAAGAAACGTATCAAACTATACATCACGTGGTGTTCAGTCTTATAGAATTATAGTGAACTTTAAAGACGTGTAATATCATAAAACTTAAAGGTAAGAACATGATCTTTATTTGTACGTTGCCACGTTGGTTAATTTGAATATATAAGTTTTAAACGAGTCATATCACTGCTCTTAATTTAAATTTGGTTTATTATTATTATTGTTATTTAAAAATTAAACACAGAATGTATAGTCTATATTTGTATGGAAATTATTAACATAACTAGCATTGATTATTGACTATTATAATTTATAAATGTGTAAACCAGGATAACAATTATAACACTTCATATAATATGTATATACAACAGCTTATAGATAGGGCCGTAAATCATCATAATTACCTAATGCTTTTATGTGGAATTCCTTAAAATTTCATTCATTTCGTTCATTTGATTCACTAAAATTTAATGGACCAAACATGAGTCACTAAATACTGTTTAATGGAACTTTGGCTCACTATTGATTCATTAAATGTTTAATGATTGTTCTAGTAACCCAGCATTAATATAATTATTGATTTATTTTAGTTATAATACCTAATAAACTAAAGTGAGGGTTACCTATGATTTATGCAAAATAAAATAGGTATTGTTTTCCGACAGCCTATTTTCGCTAAATTTACCTGTGTAAACATTTTACATTAACGGCTTGGTTAATTAAAATACATATAAAAGTCGTTGTATGGTGTTTATTAGTTGCGGTCGTCCCTCAAAAAGATAACATACTGAATGCGGTTACTGAATAAAAAATTCTTTTTTTAATTAATAATTAAATATGAAATTAATACTTCGTTTATTTATTTAATTTAGAAAAATTTATTAATCAACATTTTCTTTCCCATTTATATCGAAAAGATTACAGATTTAGGATGTTAGGACTGTCTACACTATTATTTATTGTGTGGATATGGTTAAAAATATTGATACTTATGTTTAAATTAAGTGGTTAAATTTGTGTCAAAATATAATATAATATTTATCATATTGTTTAATAATAATTGTTATTATAACTTGTGTCTGAAAAAAAGTTTCAAATACTCGGAAATTTCACTCGTTTTCATGTATGCTTTTGCTAGATGAGTGCTAATGACTGCATTTTGCGTAACCATGCTTACCCTAGGTGTTAATATAATTTCAACCGATAAAGAGCATTTTCTAGCGCAGCGTTTCCCAAATGGTGGTCCGTGGAACCCTGGGGTTCCGTGAAAGAGCCACAAGGGTTCCGATTTCCGTTTAAAAATAAAACAGAATTTTTGTAGAAAAGAATCACAACAAACGGTGGCGCTGCAGTTAAGTTCGCGCGTTGACCTATAAGTTAAAATGGCTAGATGCACACAAATTTCATTCTTCTCATTAAGTTGATAAAAACGGGTACTAAGTTACATTGTATTTCCATGTACAGTAAATGTTTTTTAATGCATAAAATAATTGTCTTTCATTTATATTTTTTCTTTCTTTTTAAATCAATTACATAAAAATATAAATACTACAAGGCAATAATTTTCTGTTATCAAACTAGGGTTCCATAGAAAAAATAAATTGGGAAACGCTGTTCTAGCGCAAAAAATATGATATTATGAAGAAGCTGAAATTAATCGACTTAAATACCTGAAGTCGATTTCATTAAATTTGTACTTACAACATTTTATAATTTATACACATTATAGGTACTATATTTTGACACAAGTTATAATATTATTATTAAACAGTATTATACATATTATATTATATTTTAATACATTTTTCTAAATTAAATAAATAAACGAAATATTAATTTCATATTTAATTATTAATTAAAAAAGAAATTTTTAATTAAGTGACCGCAAGCAGTATGTAACCTTTTTGAGGGGTGACCCTATATATATATATATATATCCACCTTGATATAGGTACTCCGTTATCGAATAGATAGGGATAGATAGGTGTCCTTATTCGTCAAAAGAACAACAACAGTGTGATTTTATCAGACATACCTATGTTCAAATAGTTGCATTTAATTATAATTAAGATTGGGATGGTATATTATGTAATATGTATTTGTTTATTCTTGTTATAATTAATTTGATAGATAATTTAAAAAAAAATGTATTATTAACTATTATTATTTATAACCTACATAGCCTATAGTTTTTAAAAGCAATTTGAACCAACTTTGATTATTGTTTCAAAAAAATGTGTATTTGTAATTGATTATTATTTTTGAAAAATTAGTACAATTAACTATGTGATTTAAATAAAATGTTATTGATTATTAAAATTATAATTATTTAATTAACTATTATTTGAGAAAAATATATTACTTAATTATCATTATTATATCAGATAAATTTGGCGCAAATACATGATGATTGATAGCCACTTAACTTCTTAAGTATAGATATAATATTTAAAATATATAATCTCATACCTATATAAAGATATAAAATAACAGGAGAGATGACTCATGGTATCATGCATAATATACCTAATAATAAATAATTATAATAATGTTGTTTTTAATTAGGTAACAGACAATTAGAGAATAATACGATTTTATAAGCAAATTGTAGTAAGCATGGCTGCGAGGATACTGTTCCCGGATATTTTATTGAAGAGGCAATTATGTGTCTATTTTATTTTCCAAATAGATTTTTCATTTTACTACATTCAGTCTCCTCTAAATAAGAATTAACTAGTAACCAAAAATTACGCAAATGTCAGTTGTTACCTTGCGAAAGAATTCTGTTTAGTGGACTATATTTTCCAAAATATATAGGACGTAGGTACAGTAAGTTCCTAAGCAGAATTTTAGAAAAGAACACTAGTTAAGCATAACAGATACATAGGAAAAGAATTATGTTCGAGAAGTATACATATATATAATTTTATTTTTATTGCGCAAAATTGAAGATTAAGAAGATACTAACATATTTTAAGTGTCGAGAAGGGTTGTCAAGTATTGTAATAGAATATTGATATGATATTAGTGTAGGTAATTGTATAGTAAGACGATATAGAATGAATATTTTTTGTAGTTGACATTCGTAATAGTTAATATTTAAGTTCAAATGCAGACTGTGGTGTTAGAAACTTGTAAACAAAACAAGGGACAGTATTTTATTTTGACATAATTTCTAATATTTAAGTTTAATAGAAAGTCAAATCATTCTTTAATTTTAACCAGAAACACGCAAAATTGCTATAAATTAGATTTATGCTCATTAACACTTCCAGAAAACGATATCTCAAAATAATGCAATAATTTATATCTATACATAAATACTATTATCGGAAGGAAGTAAAATAGTCACATAATATAACAAATCGTCAAGTTAAAAGGGGATTTCATCGATTCCGCCAGACCTTTTTATACTAGGGGATAAGGTATATCGATTCCGCCAGTATCGACTCCTCCAGTACAGGTAGTCTAAAAACAACCTATCGATTCCGCCAGGAAAAATAATCTTCCCGAATAAAATTATCGTTTTATAGATATATATTATCGTTATAGTTGTATTATTGTAATAACTTTCTCGCTAATTGATGATAATCTAACGAGTAGAAGCGTAGTTGTCCTATACTAATCTGGTCAGTCTTGACTTTTCCTCGTGTCATTATACTTCACAAAATGAATTTCGAAATTGTAGCTGGTGAACGACAAAATAACTTAGTTATTTATCAAAATGAAAAATTTTTTAAAACTAACTTTGTGAAGTATTTATGTGCCTATAAGTTTGCCTATAAGTTGTGCCTAAAATTTAATTTGTTTTATTTTATATATATATATATTGTATTGTATTGTATTGTATTTTTATATTGATTATTAATTTAGTTAAAATAATTAGATGATTTATTTTAAATATATTATATTGTATTTATTTTATTTTGTATGTATATATTATATTAAATTTATTAGACTGATTATTAATTTAGTTCAAATAATTAGATGATTTATTTTATGTATATTATATTGTATTTATTTTATTTTGCATGTATATTTTATATTAAATTTATTAGACTGACTATTAATTTAGTTCAAATAATTAGATGATTTATTTTATATATATGTATTGTATTGTATTGTATTGTATTTTTATATTGATTATTAATTTAGTTCAAATAATTAGATGATTTATTTTATATATATTAGGTATATTGTATTTATTTTATTTTGTATATAATATAATATATTATATTGGTTATTAATTTAATTTTAATATTTAAATTAAATGTATTTATATTTAAATTATCAGTAATTATTGAATTATTTTGTAGATATATTATAATAACAGGAACAGGTTAACAGCTGTAGCAGATGCCTGATTAAAATTTAAGGTATAAATTGGTAGGTGGCGGAATCGATAGGTTGTTTTTTGACTACCTGTACTGGCGGAGTCGATACTGGCGGAATCGATGCTACATTGGCGGAATCGATGGGTTAAGTCGGCGGCGATCAAAATCGGTTTTACTGGGCATCCCCAAACGTCACTCTGCCATAAGGAAACCAGTTTTGACAGCAGGGAGACACAGGAGGATGCGCAGAACTTGATAGCCCGACTTGCACTCTCACGGCGCACTCAGTATAGTTGTTACAACAAATCCAGCAATAACAATTTAACGACTAACGACTGACTGTCGAACAGGTGTTTCGCTAAGCCGATGATCGATGGCTAAAGGTACCATCGTTATGAGCTTACAATATTATAATTACCTATTCATAACCGGTCCAGAAATAACAAATATTATTATTATAGATACCTATAAATATTATGTACAAAAATGATAAAAATAGAAACAAATGACAATAACAAAAATATCATAAAATGTTTTCAATAAAAATATTTCTACAAATCACTGGTATTTTTTTTTAATAGGACAGAGTATTAAAAGTTCATCAAACTGTATAACAATACATTTATTTTCCAGATCATAACACTCAGTGGGGAAAATGGAAGTCGTCATTGAACAAGGTGCTCTAAAAGGACTTCAAAAAAAAACGCTATTGTCAAACAAACCTTACGTCAGTTTTCTAGGCATACCCTACGCTCAACCACCCGTTAACGACTTACGATTTAAGGTGAACAGTTTCGTACATATATATTATATTGTCAATTACAGTTGGTACTTTCTTTAAAGTTTAAATATATAAAAATAAAACGAAATATATTATATAGTATAATATCTTTGTTGAATGGGTATTAATACTAAATAATAATCTATTATACTATATAGAACGTATTGTAAATATTATGTTTAGAGCAGTTTTTTTAATGTTATATATTATTATGTGTGATAAAGGCCTTCATATTATTAAGGTATAATAATAATATTTCATAATATATTATATTATAAGAAAAAAAACTGCACTCACGTATTTGCACCACACTGTGACTAACATTCCAATTAATAAACTAAAAAAATACTTTTACCTATGCATAAATTAGTTTACCCATCGGGCATGACAGTGGGACCTATTGATTGTTCTATTAAACGATTTTCATCTATAGCCATTTTATTAGATACCTTTTTAACTTTATAAAATATGCATTATACATTTATATTTTACTTATAATAATAGTTAATTTATTTATTTATTAACAAAATATGTCATCTTGTGCGTTGTTGTTTATGTAAAATTATCATTTATCATCAATTGGCAATAACAAGTCCATATTTCAGAAAACAAAGATATAGAATAAATTGTTGAATAAAATTAAATAAAAATTATCCGCTTGTATATAATTTATAATATAACTATATTATAAAAAAAAATCGTCAATTCAAACACAGTGGTGCAACTTGGAGATGGGGGGGGGGGGGGGGGGTCATGGCATATCTTAGTTCAAATTTAGCACCTCTTATTCTTTTAATACCTAATTATTATTATTGTGCTTTACTGACACTAAAATAACAATATAATATAGCATGAAACCCAAAAAAATTATGTTGATTTAAAATATACAATATATTATAATTTATTTAATATGAATGAAATAAATAAAAGTTACTTAATTTCTCTGAGGTATTGCAGACAGTCTTAATACATCACGTTTTAAAGGTCAAGTTGCGTCTATGTCAAACTAGTTTTTGGACGAAAAGACTAATTTTTCCGCTTTGTTGTCTCGCTTTCATTTTTTATTCCTCAACAAAAATTTCACGTAATTATTCTGAAAGGATTAACATAATATGAATATATGATTATATAATAAGTAATGAATTTATCTTAAATTATATTTTATAATGCTTTCATTATAATTTTAGAATACCATAGTACTGCAGAAAATATTTAAAACCATATTTGAAGATTTTTTTTTATAGGCTCCTGTCAAACATCCCGGATGGTCTGGAGTTTTAAATGCTGTTTCAGAAAGAGACAAATGCACGCAGTACGTTTTTATGACGAATCACATCGTTGGAAGCGAAGATTGCTTGTACCTAAATATATCGGTGCCACAGGTCGTAAAAACATTTCATAAAGTTTGATACTCTATTGTTATACATAATTTGTCGACTTTGTGTATAATATCTTTGTAACTTACTGTTATTAGCAGAACGAATTGAATGGAAAACTTGCTGTTATGATATTCATACACGGAGGTGCCTTTAACTATGGCAGTGGGTCAATGAATGAATATTCTCCCGATTATTTTCTCGACGAAAACGTGATTGTCGTCCCAATAAATTATCGTCTAAACGCCCTAGGTGATCATTAACAAGATATTCAATTAATAAATAATATTATTATATTAAGTATATTATAATTCATTTGATTTTTTTAAAAAAAAACAAGAATTTTTATACAAAACCAATTGTTGACAAAATTGCTTTTTTACATTGTTATAATTGTAATTCAAAAACGAATTACAGTAGGTACCTAAATACTTGAAAATTTCACCAAATCTTTATATTAGCATTATTTATACTTATATGGTTAAATTATTAAATTATTTTGGTTTTTTTTAGTCACTTTTACCTAGAAACCTAAAATTTTCGATTTTTCTAAGTATTTTTTTTTTTGTAATAGCGGTATAAAATTTTTTAAAAAATGTGTAAATTTCATACAAAGTATTTTACACGCTGTTCCTTGTTCAAAAAAAAAACAATAATAAATCGTTATTTACAATTTATTTTATTAGCGTTTAAAGTTCAAATATTATTAACAAATTTCGTCGAAATCATATGAATATTAAATTTGCAAATTATTTTGTAGTAAAAATTTAAAAGAAGCTAAAAATAAAAAATTTAAAACAAGTTTTTCCATAATTTTGGCTTGCCAACTATAATTATAAAAGAAATTGAGCATGGGTCGATTAAAAAAAATTATCTTAAGTTTACATTTTTACAAAATCGAAATTCTTGATAAAATAACAATTTACTATCAAATAGTTTAAGATTTTTGTTATAGATAGTTAAAAATTACTAGTTTTAGAAACATTAAAAACACCAGTTTTTTAAATTGGCATTTTCTGTAGGTACCTACATGATATATAATTTTAGTCAGGTCTTTAAAACACAAACCAATTAAATATAATATAAAAATAATTGTATAATAATAAATATAACATATTATTTTTGTTCAGGATTTCTAAACTTGGATATTGACGAGTGTCCTGGAAACGTGGGCTTGAAAGATCAACTATTTGCAATCAAATGGGTTAAAGCGAATATAGCTGCATTTGGGGGTGATGTAAACAATATCACCATATTCGGCGAAAGTGCAGGATCAGCGTCTGTTCATTATCACACAATATCACCACAATCCAGAGGTTAAATTTTAAGAGTTTTATTAACTACGACAAAAAAATAAAAAAATTATGTTAATTAATTCCAATTAAATTTTCGTATTATGCCTACAATTGTATCGATTGTCAGTTGACAATTACTATCAAGACTTGAGTCTATTATTGTGATATTCTCGATCCACCTAATATTGTTATCATCGTTAGACCACAGAATAAAATGATAATCATTAATATTTAATATAATTTAATTTTAGGTTTATTCCAAAAAGCAATTATGCAAAGTGGAAGTGCTTTTAACCCGTGGGCGTTTACTGAAAATCACAGAGCTTCAGCCTATAAGTTAGCCAAAAACTTAGGATGTTTAAGTATTGATCCCAAAGAAATACTAAAATACTTAAAAAATGTATCAGCGATTGATTTAGTGAAAGAAACTGAATTCAAGGTTTGTAAATATTGAATTTTAATTAGTTTCTTTACAGTAGGGTGACCACTGACCATACATCCTATTTTAAATAGGATTGTCCCGTTTTTTGTAGTATTTATAATACATATATTATGTAATTATTGTATATTGTTTCATGTTTTAACAATCAATATACCTATATTTTACTCATTGCAAAAAAGTGTCCTGTTTATTTATTTATTTTTTTTTTGGAATATGGTCACCCTACTTTACAGGTACAAACACACAAACACATACAAACATAAAGGAAATTATTATATATATTAATTCTAACTTCTAAGTAAAGTACCGTAATAAATCTTTGTATATGTACGTTTGAGTGAAGAACATTATTACAATCGTCTTACTCCCAATAAATCTATAAAAATTGAATTAGTCAAACTGTAGGTATAATAATAATATACGAAAAACTAATTAATTTATATGCTTAATTAACGTATTTGTAACTTTAATGTCAGTGTGGTGTTAATAACTATGTATATGACATTGCAGGAGAACACAGTGGCTTTGTTTACTCATTTTAATTAAAAATTTAGTTACTATAAGATTTTCATTAAATATATTACAGCAATAATTATGGAAAACTGAAATCGAAAAAAAAAAATGGTTGAATTAAAGGACTAAAACTTTTCAACACATAGTTAAAAAAAACTCGAAATCTTAATAAAATTTAAAAAACACTATAAGCTATTTTGCCCAACAGTAAGAAAAATGTTGTGTCTCACACGTGGTCTTTTGTATAATTTGTTTTATATTATGTTTAATATGTTTTTAATATGTCCATTTTGAAAACGATACGATCTTGTTGGTAAAATAGATGATTTTAAACAATAAATCAGAAAATAATTACTTCAATGTAAAGTGAAATAATCATAAATATTAATAATGATTTATTCATAAAGGACGAAACAGATTTTATGGATTACAAATTTGTCCCATCTATTGAAAGTGATGCGATCAGTAATCCATTTTTACCAGCTTACCCTAAAACTTTAGCAACCTCTACATTTCCAGTACCCGTAATCATTGGAGTTAACAATATGGAAGGAATTGTAGCATTAACTGGTGAATATATCTTTTAATTCGATTATAATAAGACTAATATACTTACATTTTTAGTTATATTAAAGTCTTACAATTATTTTTTTTTATTTTTTTTTTATTTTTAGAGGATAGAATAAGTCTATTTTCCGATGATCACCACATTACAGATGAAATTTCAAAACTATTTAGAAATCGGTACAGTACTGAAACTATAAGTAAAATAAAAGATTTTTATTTTAATAAAAGTAATATCAGTTCTGAAACAATGAAGTTGGAAAACATATGTAACGTAAGCACGATTTATTGGTAATTAATTATTATAACTGATAATTTAATCATTAATAAAAGCGGGCAAGTGAGTACCGATCTGCTGTACATTAGGTGCCGTATGGATCATTATTATATATTATAGGAGTGTGTATGATAGTTATCATTGTATACGAAAAACGATTCTGAACGAAGATGATTTGTCAGCCTAGGATATAATTTCTAGTGGTTGGTGTCACCTAACTTGGTGAAAAAGGTGGTTTATGTTTTAATGGCCTGAATACAACAAAATTTAAGTTCTTTTATAATAATTGTAAGTTAAACTTATGAAAAACCTTATATTAAATTTTCAACTCTTAGCTACTTATACAAAAATTTTTATGAAATATACTTACAAAATAATTTGCAAATATTCATGGTTTTGACGAATTTTTGTCAATATTTGAACTTCAAATGCTAATAAAAAAAAAATTGTGCCTATGTATTCTTATAATTTTTTAATCACTATAATAATAACTTATGAGCAACTTTGCATTAAATTTTCAAGTATTTTGATAGGGCCAAAAAGATTTTATCGACACATAAAAAAACAATTTTCAGAAAAATTGAAAATTTCAGTTGTCTATAAATAGCTCAAAAAAAGTCAAAATATTTTGAATATTAAATCACGTATAGAAAACCCGAATCTTAATAACTGGTAAAATTTTCAAGTATCTACGACTTATACTTTTTGAATAATAACAAATATCAAAAATCGTTTGAGGCTAAACTGTTATTTAACGCGGTTTTTGTAAAAATTTTAATTTCAAACACTCATAAAAATTTTTTGCCTGAATCCGGTAGAGTTTTTTTTACAGATATTTGAAGAAAAATGTATGGAGAACCTTGTACCAAATTTTCAAAACTTAGTTATAAAAGAAAAAAAATTTTATGATTTTTCAACTTCAAGATTACTTGCAAATTTTCGCGTTTTCGACAGATTTCGTAAAAATTTGAACTAAAAACGCTTATAAAAAAAAATTGTGACTAACGATTTTTAATTTTTTTTAGCTACATGAACAACAACTCATAAGGAACCTTGTATTAAATTTTCAAAACTTTTTGGTCATCCAAAAATTTTTTATCGACACTTTAAAAAAAATTTCTCAAAAAAATCGAAAATTTCAGTGGTTTATAAATAACTCAAAAAAAGTCAAAATTTTTTGAAAATTTAATTATATACAGATACCACTGACATTAACATTTGGTGAAAATTTCAAGTATTTTCAGGGATTAGTTTTTGAATTACAACCATAAAAAAAAACCATTTGGTCGAAAACTGGATTTGCGTAAAAATTCCCGTTTTTCCGCCATTTTTTTTTTGTTTTTCTCGTTTTTTTTTGAAAACTGTTGGAAAATGTTAACTTTTTACCTGTATAATGCACCAAGGATATTCACTTTTACATCGGAAACCACCCACATAGTTTGAAATTGGAGCATTATTTCGACTAGTTATGCTGTACACAGACACAAAAAAAAAAACACACATCATTGTAAAATCAATACATTTATCACTTCGTTCAGAATCTAAAATCTTATTTTTTATGAACTCATTACAAGTCTTTGTATGAGCCTTTCATTGAAATACGAATTTTACAAAGTCCTTTCGTTGTATAATTCTTATTGTCATTTTTGCGGCTATATAATATTTGAGCAGTACGCGATTTACTTACAATAATATTGCTGGAGAAGCATCGCAACTACAAACAATGCAACTGAATTATTCACGATCATTTTAACTTACTAGCACAAAAACGAGCAAATCGTTCTATATATTAAAATTTAGACACCAGGATTAATATAATATTTTAATGACATCAAAGATTATTTTGAATTGCAGACTGATGTTGGTGAATTGCGGGGTTAAGGATTTATAGTCTTATAGGCGAATTCATTATAACGTTTACGCCCCTTCGTAGAAATTTACATACCTACCTTGTGGTTAACCGGTAATTAACAAAACACAATTTTTAACTTAATACTACGTATATGTCGTAGATGTTTTAAACATTTTGTGATTATTATTTTGTAATAGAATAGTACATTAAGTACAATAATTAATGTATAATTATAATATTAAAAATATATTAAATAAAAATAAATAACATACATCAACTTGTTGATCAACTTTCAATGTTTTTTATAGAGAAGGAGCATGTATGTCGTGTGGGAAACCAGCGATGATGATAACCACTAACTCTTTTCCCATTTATTGTAGTATGAAAGATATGGCATCTTAGCCACCTACATCGAAAGAAAAAATATCAAAAGGGAACCAAAAGTTTGGATACAAATATAGTTAAAATATAACATAAACATTAACTCTAAAATAGGTATTCATAATTTACTTTAAATATAGAGTATTTTGAAGTTAATTCGTATTTTGTTTTAGCGAGAATGCTAAAAAAAGTATAAAAAAAAATGCTTTTTACCTATAAGTTATTCATGTTTAATAGTAAAGTTTCGAGTAATTTACCTATATATAAATACACATAAAAACTTAATAGTGGTCCTTAAACTAAATACGATATAGGTACTATCGAGGCAGTATTATACATAATATTATAATTTGTTTATCTGTGTAACTTAATAATAGTATGCACTCATGTACTATAATGTATATTACTTAATAGAAAAACTAATTAAATTTTTCTTTTTTAATTTATCAAGTAATTTTTTTTTTTTATGAACTTCATAACTTTGTCAAATTAATTGGCCATTGTAATTATTTAGTCCTTTTTAGTTACCTATCTTGATAAATAATACAAATAAAACAAAAAATGTTAATATTTTGATTTAGTAATTTTAAAGATACAAATTCATAAAAATTGTGTAAAGCATTACAGTTTAATGTACAGTTCACAATAAATATTAAATAACAATAGTAGGTAGGTATTATGAGTTAATATAAAATACATAGGCACTTACTTGTGTTTGACAAAATTGAGCACAAACTAAGATAGTTAAGTAATAATTAATTAATAACTTACTATATTGTACTAATAATGTATATTTAAATATTATTGCAACAATAGGATTTAGGTGATAATTAAAAAAAAAAAAATAAAAAAATCGGCAAGTGGGTACCGCTCTGCTGTACATATATAATACAGTTTTCATCAATCACAATTCCATTAGCAATATAGTGTAACCAATTGTAATCAAAAAAAAAAAAAATCTTATTTTTTATAAACTCATTACAAGTCTTTGTATAAGCTTTTCATTGAAATACGAATTTTACAAAGTCCTTTCTTTGTGCAATTCTGATTATCATTTTTGCGGCTTCAGCTAAAAGATAATAAATTAATGAGTGAGGGCATGTAATTATATATCACCAAAACATACATGTAAAATGATAGCCAAGTTCAATACTATAATATATGCCCTGGTTGTTGACTTCAACGACAAAAGAAGTGAGATCTAAATGGATGCCAAGTTTAATGTTCAGTCCAGAAATTTATTTATAACAACATAACATATAATTTCTTCTTATCACTTAGAATAATGTTTTGAAGCCTAAGGTCTGACTTGGCTGGTTTCCATATACGAATTATGTTATAGCCTTCGCAAATTCTAAAGTTGTGAGTTCTTTTTTATCCTTCTAAAAATTTGACTTGCTGGTAGGAACTAGCTATGGAACATAGTGCTCTTGCATGACTGTTTTAGTTGTATAATTCGTATATGACAACCAGCCAAGTCAGACCTTAGGCTTAGGTTAGGTTAAAATTATTTTATCTTCTTTTGAGTATATTATTTTTAATTATCATAATTTTATTTACTTTAATTTCTACTGGTGGGTGGATAATTCATAATTGTAAGATTAATTATTTAATTATGCGCGCGGGTCGCCAATATCGACACGACGACACATATCGACTGGACGTATTTTTGGAGCCGCGATTTAAAAATGTTCAAGTTTCTGATTTTTTCCTTTATATTAACCTAACTACCTATTTGTATGCCAAATTTGAACTTTCTAGGTCATCTGGAAGTGGGTTAGAATTTTGATCTATAGGTGAGTCAGTGATAAAAATGACGATTTTGGGACGTTAATATCTAAATAACGGTTTGAGATATGTTTATAAAATTTGAAAAAACATATGTATCTAGTAAGTCTCAATATATGAGCCAAATTTGACATGTTTATGTGGAATAGTTTTTGAGCTATGAAGGGGTGAAAAGTGGCTCCAAATGGTTCGTGTAATATTACACACGGTGCTGCTCGCCAGTTCTGTTAGCTAGAACTTGGCTTGACACGCTACCGCGTGTTTAGATAAACATATAAATATAAGAAAATATAACTGTAGTAATTATATATTAGGCAGTAAGTTTAATCTTTATTATAAATTATAACTGTTTATTAAATCCTTAGAAAACCTGAAAATAAAAATGTCTGGAGATAAAACGCAACAAAGTGAATGTTCTGGATCAGATACACTATGTATAGTTAAGCAAGTTGTATAGTAAGTTATAATTTTATAAGCTTATTTTAGTTTATTTATAGTAAAGTTTATTCATGTGTGCATAATTTTATTTGGTGTGTGGGAAGGGTGGCAGGGTATTAACATTTTAAATTTTCACTAAATTTTTCTTCTTCTTCTTCTAATGGCATTTCTAGTCTCTAAGAGTTTTTGCCGCCATTACTACACTTCGCCACCTGTCTCTATCTTGAACTGCCTCCCTCCAATTCTCAAATCCAAGGATTTTAAAATCTTCTTCTACATCGTCTATCCATCTTTTTCTTGGTCTGCCTCTTGGTCTTTTACCTATTGGGTTCCATTCCAATGTCACTCTAACTACTTCATTCTCTTGTCTTCTCATTATGTGTCCTAACCATTGTATACTTTGGCTTTTGATGAAGTTTGTTACTGTTGTTAGCTCCAACATATCGTACAGCTCTCTGTTGTACCTTCTCCACCAATTCCCCGTTGTTTCATTAAATACAGGTCCACATTTTTTCCTCCATATTCTGTGTTCAAAAGTCCTCAATTTCCTGAGGACTCTGTTTGTTTGGTTGTCGTCCAAGCTTCGCAACCATAAGTTAGCGTCGGTCTTATAATGGCTACGTATAGTCTTGCTTTCGTTTTCTTTGATAACATTTTGGACGTGAAAAATTTTGTCAGAGCATAGAACGTTCTCTGAGCTTTGTTTATCCGAATACTTATTTCCTTTGACCAGTCATTCTTTGTACTTAATGTGGCTCCCAAATATTTGAAATCGCTAACTTTTTCATAGGCTAAATTCTCCAACTCACTAGGGTCCTCCACGCTCTCAATTAGTTCCATTATCTTTGTTTTCTCATTGTTAATTTCAAGACCTGTTCTTTTCGCTGCTTCTTCTAACACTCTGGCTGAGTTGGCTGTGTCTAAAAGCGAGTCACCTATTATGTCTAAATCATCAGCGAAGCCGAGAATCTGTATCTTATTCTGACCGATTAGTAGGCCACCTTCATTGTCCTGTAGTACACTTATTACCTTCTCTAGAGCAAGATTGAAGAGTACTGGGGACAGTGCATCTCCCTATTTTATTCCGGTTTCCACTGTAAAGGTTTCTGATGTTACATTTTGTGTTCTCACTCTGTATTTCGTGTTTTCCATACACATTTTAGTTAGAGCTATTAATTTTTTTGGAAAACCGAACTTGTATGTTGTAGAGGCTCTCTCTATGAATACTATCATAGGCTTTTTTGAAATCTATGAATAGTTGCCACATATTCTGCCAATATTCGTACCTCTTTTCAATTATTTGGCCTATTACGGATAATTGTTCTGTGGTTGAACGTCCTTTTCGGAAACCACATTGGTATTCACCTAAACAGTCTTCCACATAAGGGACCATGCGATTTAGTAAAATTCTAGAGAAGAACTTGTACGCAGAGTTCAAGAGCGATATCCCTCTATAATATTGTCACATTTTTTCTTGTTTCCTTTTTTGTACAATGGTATGATGATTGCCTCATACCAGCTATCCGGTACCCGTTCTTCCATCCATATTTGCTGGCACAGTCTGTATATTACTACATGTAGCTCCTCACTTCCATATTTAATTAGTTCTGCTGGAATATTATCCGTACCCAGTGCTTTCCAATTTTCAGTCCAATTATAGCGCTTTGTACTTCATCTAGACTAACATCCTCTACATAGGGCTCCGTTATTTCATATTCGACATGTGTTACAGGCTTTGCTGGCATCTTACCATTTAGTTATTTTTAAAAATAACCTTTCCATCTCTCAGCTCTTGACTCTGGCTCCATTATCATTTGTCCGTCTTGGTCTCTGATTGCATACCATATAGTGTTGAATTCTTTATACCTAAATCGTCTCCTCTCATCAGTGCATGAGCACCCTTCATAGCGACAAGTGCATGAGTACCTCTCAACCAGACAAGTGCAGGAGCATAGCATACTCACCCAAGACCACTCAAAAGATCCTGCGTACGACATCTTTGCTGTTTCCTTTTTTTAAAACGAAATTTGTTGAGTGTTCAGTTATTTATTTTTGAGTGTTAAAAAATAATGATTTCTCTCCTTATCACGTCGACTGCGATCCCAGTCTCAATTAGACTAACCACAGAGCCTGACCTTAATTGGTCGGGCAGGCCTGGTCCACCTGCAAGCACTGAGTCGGCAATGGTGAGTGGGGCCGGTGTTTACATCGGTACTCAAGTAGCGGGCTTACCATGGTCGTCATCTAGCAACCGTGAGAGTACGGGGGTGGCCAGCCAGGCCCCCGCAACTCTAGATGCTACTAGTGCTGATGTGGCAAGAGCCAGTCGCTTATCAAGCGGTACCCGCCTGCTCAAGAACCAAGACGGCCACGAGGAAGGTCATCGACATCGGTGCCCTCAGCGAAGGAGAGCTTCTGGATAAGCTTCAGGGGTACATCAACTCAATGTGTGCTTTTGTTCTTGGCACCAGGAATGTACACAAGGAGTTAAAAGATACATTTGCTAATTCAAGGACAGTAATGCTGCAATATACCAGAGTGCTGAAGCAGGGGAGAAAGGTTAAATTAACGTCCAAGACGCATAAGTCCACCCAAACGCAGACAAATGACAATGACGTTGGTGTCACGCACAAAGCCGTGAAGGCCAAAGTTACGGTAGAGGTGGGAACCGACGCACCGCCATGGAGCGTACCTCCGGCCGGAAGTTAACCACTTCCTACTCGTCAGAAGGCGAAGAAGCAACCGGAGCAACGGCAGGCGCAGCAGAAGAGGCAGAGGAAGCAGCAAGACCAACAACAAATGCAGCAGCCGCATCAACAACCGCGTCAGCAACAGCCGAAGCAGCTAGCTCAACAGCAGCAGGATCAAACGTCTCAGCCAGGTGCCAATAGACCAGAGGACTGGAATGTCGTTGTGCGTAACAACCGCCGCAAGCCCAACACCCTAGTTGATAGCAATGGACAAAAACCTCCACCACCCAAGGTGGCTAAAAAGAGCATGCCCAGTAGTCTGGACCTCATCAAAAAACGTGCCCCTAAGAAGGAGGCGATCGTTATCAGCAACCCAAACCTTCAACCTTCAACCTTCTCAACCTTCAAGAGCTCGATGTCCAGGCCACTGCTAGAAGGACGAAATCTGGTGCAATACTATTGGAGGTAGATGGGTCAGAGAAAGCGGATAGACTCGCGGGAAAGCTTCGGCAGATGCTCGGAGCCGCTGCCTCTATAGGAAGACCAACCCGCAAGTCCCCTGTATTGATAGTTGGCATCCCCGATTGGATTGATGTCGGCGATGTCCACCAGGCGCTAAGGTCAATTAGTGAGGACGTGTCTGACGTACAGGTAACCATCCGCTCCAACAAAGGCGGTGGTCGGATCGCTCGCGCAGATATCCCTATCGGTGATGCCATCAAATTGGCAGAACTGAAATACTTGACCCTAGGCTGGGGCAGACGCAGGATTAAACTACTGGAAAAGAAAAGCCTTACCTGCTACAGATGCCAGGGCAGCAATCATGTGGCGGCAAGATGCACTGCCGCAGAAGCCCCCAGGAGATGCTATAAGTGCGGAAGACAGGGACATATTGCCAGGGAGTGTCCTGGTGTCGCTTGGAGCCCAACGGCAACCTCTTCCGCTCCGGTCCCGCTCGATACTATGCCGGACCAGGAGAAAGAGTCTGTTGACTCGGGGAAACCAACACCACTATGACGTCATTTATCCAGTGTAACCTCAATCACTGTAGCGTGGCGCAAGATCTTATCGTCCAGTACATGATTGAGGAGAAGATAAGCATCGCATTCCTAAGCGATCCTTATATGGTGAACGCAGACTCTAGTGCCTGGTTTGCCAGTTCGGGACCAAGCAAAGCTGACATATACATCGCGAGCGACGGAGCGACTATAGTCAACGTGCTGACGGATCCAGAATTCGTTTCTGCACGCATAAACGGTTTTCAGATGTTCAGCTGCTACGTGTCTCCGAACCAGCCTCTTGAGGACTTCACTGACTTTCTCCAACGACTGGAAGACAGTGTCAGGACCGTCCCTCAAGATGTGCCGGTGCTAGTCACTGGAGACTTAAACGCCAGGTCCGCAGCCTGGGGAGACTGGGTCAGCAACGCGAGAGGCGAAAAATTGGGCATGCTGATCGAGTCGCTGGACATCGTCATCATGAACTCGGGTTCCATTCCCACATTTTCAAGAGGGGCTGGCTCTGTAATAGATCTGACACTGGCATCAGAGCCATAAGTCGGGCGACTTAGCGGCTGGAGGGTCATGGAGTCTGTATTCAACAACAGTGATCATCATTCTATCCGCTTTTATCTCAGTGGTAGCACTCCAAACCAGCCGCAACCTCAGAGACCCCCATGGATGGAACACGTCAGGTGGGATAGACGCTGAAGCCTTCTGCACCGGACTGTCAATTGCAGCATAACTTGACGGATTCCATCATCGTGATAACCAAGAGGCTGAGGCCGGAGCCTTGACTTTTCGGTCAAAAATTACTGCAGCATGCGACTTTGCATTGCCCATACGGGGGATCGCAAAGCCAGGGAGGCCGCCAGTCCATTGGTTGAACGCGGAAATCGGTACCCTTCGTTCGGAATGCGTTAGGGCTAAAAGAAGTAAGGTCAGAATGGTAGCCCGCATAGCACGCCTGCGGGAGCGGACTGTGGGAGACTTTAACGAGGACCGAGCTAACGCTGAACTTGAGAGGACCAACGACGCGTTGACCACGACCAAGAATCGGATTAGAAAAACACGCGATTCCTCGGAGCAAAAAAGCCTGCTGGTGCGAGCTCATCGCCTCTGTAGACAGGGATCCATTTGGAAAGGCCTACAAGCTAGTGATGCGCAAACTTAAGGGACCACCGGTGACCGCCACTATGGAGCGCCAGACTCTGGAGAATGTCATCAGTACGCTTTTCCCACCACATGAACATAGACCTGTTAGTCTTACAACACCAGCGGAGCCAATCGTGGAATTCACCACAGAGGAAGTCGATGCAGTCGTTGACAGAGCCAAGAGGAAGAACAAAGCCCCAAGTCCGGATGGTATCACCACTCGCATACTGGCGGCCGTACACAAGGCCAACCCTCGTACATTAGTAGAGCTGTTCAACAACTGCCTTAAGTGCTGGACCTTTCCATCCGAATGGAAGTCGTCCCGAGTAATCCTGCTCAGAAAAGGTGACAAGCCAGAAGGTGTTCCATCATCTTACAGACCACTGTGTCTTCTTAACGATGTAGGGAAACTTCTGGAATCTCTCCTCACCCGTAGGCTTGATGAGTTTATATCAAGCAATAGTGGCCTTCCCCCTAACCAATTTGGTTCAGAAAGGGGATGTCAACGGATGACGCCATCCGTCAAATGCATCAAACCATTGTCAAGGAGGTCAACGGCGGTAAATTTTGCCTGGCGATTGGGATCGACATCAGGTATGCTTTCAACACAATCAAGTGGAAAGACATTCTCACTGCGTTGGAAATGTGGAGCACCCCTCCATACCTAGTCAAAATGTTCCAATCCTACTTTTCAGGCAGATATGGAACCATGGACCAAGGTCCCCGGAATAGAGGACTGGACTTTGAAATTACGGGAGGGGTCCCTCAAGGCTCGGTCGTTGGGCCGTTATTTTGGAACGTCACATTCGACCGAGTACTCAAGGAACCACTTAATGATGGGTCAAAATTGATGGGTTTTGCGGATGACACCCTCGTATTGGTATCAGCGAAAACTGTAAGATACCTGGAGTAAAGGGCCAACAGCGCCATGTTCGAAGTCGAGCAGCGTATCCACAGCCTTGGCCTAGAGATCGCCACCAATAAAACGAAGGCTGTCATGTTCACGCACAAGTATAAGTTCGAGTTACCGGAACTTATGATGTGTGGCCACAAAATTCCGCTATCATTTGAAATGACATACCAGGGCGTGACCATCGACAACACGCTACTGTTTAAGAGCCACGTAAGTAAGTCCGCAGCAAAGGCAGAAAAAATTGGGTCACAACTCGCAAGGCTAATGCCTAATGTCGGAGGTCCGCGCGAGGACAGGCGGCGCCATCTGTCTATAGTCGTCCACTCCGAGTTGCTATACGACGCACCGGCCTGGGCTCATACCATGGACCTTGTTCCTGCCAATGCTAAGGACATCAACAAGGCGCAGAACCTGTGCCTATCGCACAGTTTCAGAAGCGGCAGCAAATGTAAAAGCCGCAACTCCCCCGGCGGACATGCTGGCCAGAGAGCGGGAGGTGGAATTCCTTAGAAGAAGACTTGGCGCAGATGCATTACCCAGATATGATATAGTTATTAGTTAGCAACTGGCAGGAGAGGTGGGAGAAATTCGAATGCTGGACAAGGAAGCTCATCCCGAACATAACGCGGTGGTACACCAGAAAATCCGGTAGTACCAACTTCCACCTCACACAGTTTCTATCTGGACATGGCTGTTTCGGAAATTATCTGAACCGAATTCGGAAGCTGGAGTCACCCGAAAGCATAGACTGTTTAGCGCCAGACGACGATGCGGAAAACGCATTTTTCATCTGCGACAGGTGGTGGAGGCAGAGAAGAGAACTCGAAGTGAAGATAGAAGGGGAATTTAAACCAAAGGGCAAAGACCGCAATCATAATGATGCTGAAATCCCGAATCAACTTCTTGGCAATCAACGACTTCGTGGTCAATGTTCTGAAGACCAAGGAAGACGAAGAAAGAGAACGTCAACGCAGACAGAATAATCTTTAACCATAGTTAAGAATCGTTGTAATGTGGGCCGAAGGCCAGTTTTTCCGATGGCGTAGGGCTATCTCTTTTATTAATATATTATTTGATATTTTTATTTATTAAATAGTATATTATTTAGGTGAAGTGAGTATTATAGTGGTGAAGATATAATGTGGTGGTTTTAAACAAATTGTATTGGCAATCACAAGGGACACAATCCTTGAATGATCCCCTCAAATATATTTATAAATTATTAGTTATTTATTAGAGTAAAGTAATTAAGTTTTCTAAATAAATTGTAGGACATTCACAAGGGACACAAGCCTAGAATGAATGTCTCAAATATATTTAGAAGTTATTAGTGATTTGTTGGTTATCTTAACTTATGTCTTATTATTTTAAATTTGCGTAATTACCTTCCTCCTGATCGTCGGAGGATTCTCGAGGTCGTGCTTCAAAAACGATCAAGTAAACTGTTCATAAAATACTAAGTTAATTATTAATTTATTAAAATCTGATAAATTAATAAATAAAATAAAATACCTGCATAAAACTATTATTTTGTAAATATGGATGCGCATGCACCTTACCTTATCCGTAGCTGTCTGTGATCGCAGTCGACGTGATAAGGAGAGAAATTATTATTTTTTAACACTCAAAAATAAATACCTAACTGAACACTCAACAAATTTCGTTTTAAAAAAAGGAAACAGCAAAGATGTCGTACGCAGGATCTTTTGAGTGGTCTTGGGTGAGTATGCTGTGCTCCTGCACTTGTCTGGTTGAGAGGTACTCATGCACTTGTCGCTATGAAGGGTGCTCATGCACTGATGAGAGAAGACGATTTAGGTATAAAGAATTCAACCCTATATGGAATGCAATCAGAGACCAAGACGGACAAATGATAATGGAGCCAGAGTCAAGAGCTGAGAGATGGAAAGGTTATTTTTAAAAATAACTAAATGGTAAGATGCCAGCAAAGCCTGTAACACATGTCGAATATGAAATAACGGAGCCCTATGTAGAGGATGTTAGTCTAGATGAAGTACAAAGCGCTATAATTGGACTGAAAATTGGAAAGCACTGGGTACGGATAATATTCCAGCAGAACTAATTAAATATGGAAGTGAGGAGCTACATGTAGTAATATACAGACTGTGCCAGCAAATATGGATGGAAGAACGGGTACCGGATAGATGGTATTAGGCAATCATCATACCATTGTACAAAAAAGGAGACAAGAAAAAATGTGACAATATTATAAAGGGATATCGCTCTTGAACTCTGCGTACAAGGTCTTCTCTAGAATTTTACTAAATCACATGGTCCCTTATGTGGAGGACTGTTTAACCACAGAACAATTATCCGTAATAGGCCAAATAATTGAAAAGAGGTACGAATATTGGCAGAATATGTGGCAACTATTCATAGATTTCAAAAAAGCGTAGTAATGTCGGCAAAAACTCTTAGAGACTAGAAAATTTAGTGAAAATTTAAAATGTTAATACCCTGCCACCCTTCCCACACACCAAATAAAATTAATGAAAAAACACATGAATAAACTTTACTATAAATAAACTATAATAAGCTTATAAAATTATAACTTACTATACAACTTGCTTAACTATACATAGTGTATCTGATCCAGAACATTCACTTTGTTGCGTTTTATCTCCAGACATTTTTATTTTCAGGTTTTCTAAGGATTTAATAAACAGTTATAATTTATAATAAAGATTAAACTTACTTTCTAATATATAATTATTACAGTTATATTTTCTTATATTTATATGTTTATATATAATTACATGCCCTCACTAATTAATCTATTATCTTTTAGCTGAAGCCGCAAAAATGACAATAAGAATTACACAACGAAAGGACTTTGTAAAATTCGTATTTCAATGAAAGGCTCATACAAAGACTTGTAATGAGTTCATGAAAAATAAGATTTTAGATTCTGAACGAAGTGATAAATGTATTGATTTTACAATGATGTGTGTTTTTTTTTGTGTCTGTGTACAGCATAACTAGTCGAAATAATGCTCCAATTTCAAACTATGTGGGTGGTTTCCGATGTAAAAATGAATATCCTTGGTGCATTATACAGGTAAAAAGTTAACATTTTCCAACAGTTTTCAAAAAAAACGAGAAAAACAAAAAAAAAATGGCGGAAAAACGGGAATTTTTACGCAAATCCAGTTTTCGACCAAATGGTTTTTTTTTTATGGTTGTAATTCAAAAACTAATCCCTGAAAATACTTGAAATTTTCACCAAATGTTAATGTCAGTGGTATCTGTATATAATTAAATTTTCAAAAAATTTTGACTTTTTTTGAGTTATTTATAAACCACTGAAATTTTCGATTTTTTTGAGAAATTTTTTTTAAAGTGTCGGTAAAAAATCATGAATATTTGCAAATTATTTTGTAGTTCAAAATTCATAAAATTGTTCGTATTTATATCTAACGTTAAAAAAATCAACACTATGTTTTCCATAAGTTCTGCTTGAAAAAGCTATAGAGAACATTTTAAGCGTCATTATAGGAAAAATGTTTTGAGCGTTTGAATTTTAAATTTTTATGAAATCGGAATATTTGTTTCAAAATAGAATATATGACAATATTTAATTATAATATATTCTAGACTGACAAATCATCTCCGTTCAGAATCGTTTTTCGTAAACAATGATACCTATCATTGCATTCAAATTTAATCTACCCTAGTCCGAGGTCCACCCCACCCCCTAATGTACATCAGAGCGGTACCCACTTGCCGATTTTTTTATTTTTTTTTTTTAATTATCACCTAAATCCTATTGTTGCAATAATATTTATATATACATTATTAGTACAATATAGTAAGTTATTAATTAATTATTACTTAACAAATTTTATATTACTGTGTAATACTATACTTTTCATTAATTACTCACCACGATACAGATATTTTATATTATACCTAATGGTTAACGTTTTAATTTTTTTTTTTTTTTTTGTACACGGCTGTCCTTACAATAGGTAAATAAATAAATTTAAATGAAGACACCCTTTAAAAAATTTAAAAATTTAAATATTTTAAAATATGGTATGTTGTATGTTTATAACACAGAAATAACACGTGTGGATTTAACGTCTTTTAATAACTTAAAGTGAAATATAAGTTGTCTAGGTGAACAGCTTAGTGAATTACATTGTGTACAATACAATCGCCTTGATCACTTAATCATAAATGTATTTTATGAAATAATATTGTTATTATTAATATGAATTTATACTTTTTGTAATCAATTTTCAAACGATCTAATTCGTATTTTAACTCTTCTATCTTCTTTTTTGACACCACCGTTGTTGGCACAGGAAAGTTATGCATGGATGTACAAATTGGCACGTTTTTCAAAAAACTTTCTTTTTGCTTATAAGTGTTCATTGGTTTTGGGGTTTTTACTCCTTTGCTTCTGAAATGAATGGTTTATTATGACGATAAAAAATATTATATGGTGTTTTAAAGATTATTATTGTACAATTCGATTTTAATTTAGCTCTCATATCAAATTGTGTACCTAGATATAGTTAAGTTTTTGCCAATATATAGAAAAGATTACATAAGACAGGATAATACGAAGAGCATATCATAATATGATCGTGAAAATATTAACTTAACTCAGTTAAAAACAAGATATTTTTTTTTTTTTTTTTAATTATCACCTAAATCCTATTGTTGCAAGAATATTTATATATACATTATTAGTACAATATAGTAATTAATTAATTAATGATTACTTAACTATCTTAGTTTGTGCTCAATTTTGTCAAACACAAGTAAGTGCCTGTGTATTTTATATTAACTCATCATACCTACTATTATTATTTAATATTTATTGTAAACTGTACATTAAACTGTAATGCTTTACACAATTATTATGAATTTGTATCTTTAAAATTACTAAATCAAAATATTAACATTTTTTGTTTTATTTGTATTATTTATCAAGATAGGTAACTAAAAAGGACTAAATAATTACAATTATTAAAAGACGGATTATAATTATGATAAATGATATAATATATTAATATAATAATTAAATAATATATAAATAATATTAATATAATAATATTTTTATAATATAATATTTTAAAAATCACTATTACGCGTTTAGTTAATTTTCATAACAAATACATAAGTTTTATCGAAGCCATATAGGCAAGAATGCAAGATTTCTGAAAATAATATACCTCTTACTCATGAAGCACATAATATGATTTTATACAAGTTACAATTACAAATATATAATAATTTTGTACAGGAGTGTATTGTACAAAATTACAATAGAAAATTAACCACATAGACACACACGACCTAATTATTTATATTAACAGATAATTACGTTTATTCAGGATTCACAAATTATTAGAAAATTGGTAGATACCTTTATTGTTATTATTATATTATGTTCGATAATCAATTCTGTTGGTACCTGGTATGGTGTTATATATTATATATTTATACAGTTTATACTTTTTTTGTGAATTTTGTACCCACCTATGTATAAAAATGCCCTATAATATACATTAGTTCATAAATTTACTCACTTAAATTGTTTGGTCAATTTCTCTAGAAGAATCAAATCTTTGGCATCCAACGGTTGACTGAAACAATTTTAAAATTAATTTTTATCATTATTTTTTATGCAGTATTTTGTTTTTGATAAACAAATTTTATATTACTGTGTTATACTATACTTTTCATTAATTACTCACCTCGATACAGATATTTATATTATACCTAATGGTTAACCTTTTAATTTTTTTTTTTTTGTACACGGCTGTCCTTACAATAGGTAAATAAATAAATTTAAATGAAGACACCCTTTAAAAAATTTAAAAATTTAAATATTTTAAAATATGGTATGTTGTATGTTTATAACACAGAAATAACACGTGTGGAGGTAACGTCTTTTAATAACTTAAAGTGAAAAATAAGTTGTCTAGGTGAACAGCTTAGTGAATTACATTGTGTACAATACAATCGCCTTGATCACTTAATCATAAATGTATTTTATGAAATAATATTGTTATTATTAATATGAATTTATACTTTTTGTAATCATTTTTCATACGATCTAATTCGTATTCTAACTCTTCCTTCTTCTTTTTTGGCACCACCGTTGTTGGCACAGGAAAGTTATGCATGGATGTACAAATTGGCACGTTTTTCAAAAAACTTTCTTTTTGCTTATAAGTGTTCATTGGTTTTGGGGTTTTTACTCCTTCGCTTCTGAAATGAATGGTTTATTATGACGATAAAAAATATTATATGGTGTTTTAAAGATTATTATTGTACAATTCGATTTTAATTTAGCTCTCATATCAAATTGTGTAGGTACCTAGATATAGTTAAGTTTTTGCCAATACATAGAAAAGATTGCATAAGACAGGATAATACGAAGAGCATATCATAATATGATCGTGAAAATATTAACTTAACTCAGTTAAAAACAAGATATTTTTTTTTTTTTTTTTTAATTATCACCTAAATCCTATTGTTGCAAGAATATTTATATATACATTATTAGTACAATATAGTAATTAATTAATTAATGATTACTTAACTATCTTAGTTTGTGCTCAATTTTGTCAAACACAAGTAAGTGCCTATGTATTTTATATTAACTCATCATACCTACTATTATTATTTAATATTTATTGTAAACTGTACATTAAACTGTAATGCTTTACACAATTATTATGAATTTGTATCTTTAAAATTACTAAATCAAAATATTAACATTTTTTGTTTTATTTGTATTATTTATCAAGATAGGTAACTAAAAAGGACTAAATAATTACAATGGCCAATTAATTTGACAAAGTTATGAAGTTCATAAAAAAAAAATTTACTTGATACTTAAATTAAAAAAGAAAAATTTAATTAGTTTTTCTATTAAGTAATATACATTATAGCACATGAGTGCATACTATTATTAAGTTACACAGATAAACAAATTATAATATTATGTAAAATACTGCCTCGATAGTACCTATATCGTATTTAGTTTAAGGACCACTATTAAGTTTTTATGTGTATCTATATATAGGTAAATTACTCGAAACTTTACTATTAAACATGAATAATTTATAGGTAAAAAGCATTTTTTTTTATACTTTTTTTAGCATTCTCGCTAAAACAAAATACGAATTAACTTCAAAATACTCTATATTTAAAGTTAATTATGAATACCTATTTTAGAGTTAATGTTTGTGTTATATTTTAACTATAGTGTATCCATACTTTTGGTTCCTTTTTTTTTCGTTTGAATTAGGTGGCATATTGCAATAAATGGGATGAGAGTTAGTTGTTTTCATGATTGCGGGTCTACCACAAGATATACATGCTCCTTCTCTATAAAAAACATTGAAAGTTGATCAACAAATTGATATATGTTATTTATTTTTATTTAATATATTTTTAATATTATAATCATACATTAATTATTGTACATTATGTACTATTCTATTTCTTTTTTTTTTAATTTTAACGAATTTGCGTATATTTTAAATCATAACAGAAATATCTTTTATCGTCATATTATTTTTTATACGTAATACGTATGTTTCACTAAACCATTGTTTAATAAATTAATAATTCAACTAAATTGTAGTGATTTAATTGAATAGGTACCAATATTAGTAACTATACGTTTTATTTTCTATTTGGCTTATTATTAGTAATTAGTTAATTACCTACCTACTTGAAACTTTTTTTTTTTAACTTTTAAAATTAATTAATTTAAATATTTATAAAGTAGTTATTTGAATGAATGACAAGATAAACATGGGAGAAATATTTTTTTAAAGAACACAAAAATAAACGAGTTATTTAAAAAAAAAATAAAGAACTTGAACGTGAATGGCTTCAATTTTAAGTTAACAATTCACACCACCTTCAGCTAACTAACAAATTAAATTGTTTAAGTTTTTTGATTAATATATTAGTTTCAATCAATATTATTATCAGTATAATGTGTAATTATGATATATAATGATATCAACGTATAACAAACAAATTAACTAAACATATACTTATCTTACATTTTTAATTTTAATCATTGGTTTAAAAAATATATTATTCTTGGTTTACTTAAATAAATCTTAACACATTTTAACAATTATAATTTGTAAATCCCTGGTTAGTTTAAACCACGGTATATTATAATATATATAATATACCGTGGTATAAACCGATTTTGATAAAATTATAGTGTTCAGAGTAATTCGAGTTGTAGTAACTAATAAAACTTAGCTTTATCTATAGTGCTTGTAAGTATATAGACCATGGTATATGTCGGTAATGTAATTGTTATACTTATAATGTTATAAAATTTAATTTAATTTATTTTTTCCATTTTCCATATCTAATCCTGTCTTTCAGTTACACCTGTGTATTTTTAATTGTCTATTCAAATAAATAATTTGGTAATAATTTGTTGGATAAAAAATAGGTAGGGAATACTTGATAAAACATAAACTATTTTTATGTAAATGTTTTAATAAATTATACCAATAATTATTATCATAATCAATAATGTGTATTACTTTATAAATCTGACAATTCCACTAGCTTCAGGATCTTTTATAATATATTCTCTTATTTGATCTTTAATTTCATTATGGGTCGACATTACCGCTTCTTTAAATCTAAGGTACTTTTCTTTATGTACAAACGACTTCTGTAACTCTTCAATATCTCTTCTATCCTTCTCAAATTTTTTATTCTATATTAAGCATCATAAATATTCGATATACCTCGCCGTACATTAATAAATATTTTTATATGAAAATTATAATAATAATTACGTATGATTCAAAAAAACTAAGCATAATCTGAAAATTTGTTCTATAATCGAGATCGAATTCGCGGAAATCTCGTATCGACAATGGCAAAAATAGATCCTTCCTCTTTTGTCTTCTCCCAAAAATATCTAAGTATACTTCTCCTTTGGAACTTATATCCAACCTTTTCAAATTATCTTCTTGTTTTGTTGGCTGTTACGAATCAAATAATATTTTAAATTAAGAATTTTATTTTCGAATTTTGATCATATTAATTAAGTTATTTCTATTGTATGACTTACATCGAATTTACGTTTTTTAACTGTAAACAATGAATCAATGTCTGAGTTTATGAATTTTTGTTCTATGTCAATTTCTTCGTTTTCATAATCATTATAATTATCATTAGGCTGAAAGTAAGATAATTATTTTTTTTATTTTCGAACATTTTGTGCAGTAGATTTAAAAAAGAATATAATTTACAATATCTTTTATGCTTTTTTTAAATTTTTGCATAGCGCAACAAAGATTTTTATTTTCATTTAATAGATGTTCCATAATTTCTTCAATTACATTTCGATCGTTACTGAAAAAAATTTTCATTAATTGGTATATGACTATAACGCATATCAATTAGTTTTTTTTTAACATACTTATAAATATAATATTCCTTTTGTTCTTCTAAAAATGTGTTCACATTAAATGGTGGTTTTTCCTCCTCTATCTCTTTTATTATCTCTAGTTAAAAATAACGCACAAATGTAAATCATTATTAATGCCAAAAGGACATAAAATTAAATACGATTTCTCATATTTGAATTGTACATGAAACCTTTTTTTAAAAGAGTAAAAACATACTTTTTAGACTAAAAATTATGTGATAAATTATTACTTCTATGAAATATAAAATGTTTCCAAACAAATATTTAACAGACGTTTTTTATTTTTAGAGTAAAATGTAATTTTTTTTTGTTGTGTATAATGTTTTAATTTTTATTATTAAATAATTATGACAACTATTTTAATACGATTCAAAATGTTTTTCATCATAAAAAAGTATGTTGTTGTATACTGTGTAAAATGACTTTACCGGAAATAAATCAAAATATCCAAAACGTATCATAAATAATATATTAATAATTGTTGTATCCAATTAATTCCAAGTTTAAATAAGGGCTTGAACAAGTTAGAAGTTAAAGTCAAATTTCGTAACAAGTCACAGTAGTAATTTATTTTTGTTTTTATTTTCTTCTAATTTAACCAGTTTATAGGAATGATCATTTTTATTAAAAATAAATAAATTAAAATACCCTTAATTAAGGTAATAACCAGGAATAATAAATTATCTTAAAAATTATAATTTCACCCAAATACATTATTTGAAAATCGCTCAATAATAACACTATCAGATTATCCAGTTAAACGTTTAATAAGGCGCGTTTTTCTGTGTTTTCATTACACAATTATTATATTTCTTTATTAGTCTTTGGAAAATATATTAGAAATAGGTATTGCTTTAAAAAAATCGAACTTTGAACTTTAAACTTAACTCAAATTATTCTAAATCAACTTATATTAACAAGTTAAAAAAAATTTTTAACTAGCCAAGTTTGGAAATATAAATATATTTTTTTTTAATACTGCCTTTGGGATAAACTGGATTCCTGGCTTACATATATCTACATAAACTGAATAAGAATTAAGGAATGCCAATAATGCTGTGACAATTAGATATCGATTAACAAAAGTAAAACGTTCAATATTACCGGGTTCTGATGAAAATGTTGAAATTGAATTATATTCGAACTCTATTGATAATGCTTCAAACGATTCTCCTTCGCATTCCTACGTAAAAAATAAAACTTATAAATCAAGTAAGTTTATCAGACAATTATAGTTTATACATTTATTGATTCGGGATCGTTTTCAGGATCTGGTAACGTCAAATTCGATGTTGTAACATCTGTAAAAAGAACAAATATTGTATTAGTTGTGTTCAAACATTTTTAATTAAAAAAACAATACAATATCGACATAATATTATCTGTCTATTCAATTTCGATATATTTAATTTTAAAAATAGAAAATTTGTAAGGCGCTTCGGATCATATTTTTTTATCGGCATTTATAAAACAAAAATCTAAAAAAAAAAAAAAATAGAAAATGTTTTCTGCTAATAAACTCAACCTTGAGAGTTAAATTAATAACTTCTTTTAAAGTACATTATCGAAGCAATGTAAAATCAATACATTCATCATCATTTAGAATCTAAAACAAAATAATTGTAGAATTAAATGTTATTTACTTTGTGTAATTTGAAATTCATTGAACCTCAATGTTAATGCATTCAATTGCTCCTGCATCATTTTGATCGTATCATGCATGGCAGCTTCAGTCTCAATTGAATTCGTTGATCTTAAAAATAGATAAATAGATATGTCTTACATCTATAATATAAAGAGTATACTATAAATGATTTGTTTTTACTTTTTTTTGCATTCTTCAATAGAAACAGATCTCTCATACGTCTGTAATAAATTAAAAAATATAAGAAATCAATGCTGTTGTGAAAATTGACTTACGTATGCCTAAGTATGATAAAAATAAAGGATAGATAAAGGGTCATAAAGGGTAAACGTAGATAAATGTACCTATAAAAAACTCGGTAGTGGTGTATGCAATAGAGGTGTATAAAAAGATTGAAACCCTGCCATCCTTTGTCGAAATTATTATTTTTTGTTTTTAAATTTACTCACTATAGTCTCTTAAATCATGTATTTACCTTACCTAACTATAGTCCATATTTGTCTACAATCTATGATTACAACTGAACTGATTTTACTCAAATCTAAATATCGTTAGGTTAGCCAACATTTCGATACCCGTTGTACATATCTATGTATAGCTCTTATATTATAAATATTTTTTGATACCTATTGAATTTCCCAAGTGCATCCTCAAATATTAATAATAGAATATTATTGGAGATTAAACCAGCTAAACTTCCCGCGAGGTATAGTGGGTAATTCTAAATTTAACAGGGGCAAATTCAGACTATAAAGAATATATAAAATGTTATTCGAAATAGACTTATCTATTATCATATTTCATATAACTATACTAACTTCAGCATCTTCGGTGACTTCTTTCTGTGTTGAGAGAGTTTGAATTGAAACAGTTGGGTTATCATCATATTCTCCACTCATCTCCAACATCTAAACCATTATTGAAGTTCTTATGAATACATAATAATATAAATGGTTATATTAAATTCTTTTTAAATTCATTAATAGGTCAGCTTAGATCGCGACCAGATAACTACTTCTAAATTATGTTATTCGTGATACATTTTATCATTTTTTAAATTTTAATAATAAAAATAACTCAGATTAAAGTTATTTTTCAAATAACATCCATTTTTCTTACTTTATATTAGTAAGTACCTGTATGAGTTTTTTTTAAATTCTGTTGTACTTAAATCAAAGTTTGAATATGTATAATTTTTGAGTTATTAATATTATGTTTAATGTATAAACATACATTCTAACGATAAAAATCCTTAAGATGGCTTTAAAAACTATAAAATATATTATAATACCTATACGGAAATGATCACTCATCCCGATTTGGGACTAATAAACGATCAATTTATAACAATTTGTCTGCACTTACTCCAGATTCTTCAAAATCTTCGTGCTTTAGGCATTGACGAGCTTTTCTTTTTAATGTAGATCGTGGTCGTTCAATACGTAAAAATCCATCATATTCTTCATCAAACGTCACTTCAAAATCATCGTTCAGTGGTATTGTTAAAGAGTCATGAATTCCAGTATAAACGTCCTTTCAATTATTAGTTAATAACGTTATTTACAATTTAATAGTATGTAGCTTACAAGTACCAGGTTTTTAGTATAATCGATATTATAGTATATATAAATATGTATTGTAATGTAAAATACCTGCGCACGGTTTTGGTCACTTCCGGTAAAATCAACGTAAAATTTATTTAAATTTGTGTGGCGCACAACCACTTCCAAAAGTCGAATTAAGAAATAGTGGTTTATATGTTTCTGAAATTTACATCAATAATTATATATAATATTCATATGCAATTAAACAAATACTCACATTTCTGGCATCAATCGCCATTTGAATCAGATGTTCTACATTAACTGCGAAACCCATTTTATTTTGATTTAATATCGTAAATATGAAATAGATTATTTTTCACGAAATAAATACCAAATTAGTAAGAACGGATAATAACTGTTAATACTTTTGTTGAAAAATATCAACTAATAATGTTTAAATAATTGTTTCTAAGACGATAAAAAAGGATGTAAAAATATTTTATTGTTTTAGTAGCCAGTATAATATAACATGAATTTACATTATTATTTTATTATCATATTAATATTGAAAATGACAAAATACACGTCGACTACGGTAGCATATTGTATGATTATATTAGTAAATACCTAAGCTATGATGTTATTGAATAGGCTCTCGTAAGTATTATGTCAAATTCTTAAATTTTCATTGTAATACTGATTCTAAATAAACGATAGGTAATAAAATAAATAGTTGTTTTACAAAAAAGTACAAAAAATTGACTAATAAATATAATATATAAAACTGTTTTTTATAAGATCCATATAAAATGTATTATGTGAATAACAATTGTAACAAATGCTGAGTACAATAATATAAACATAATTTTTACTTTGAACATATTTTTGATCTAATTAAGTGAAAAACTGAAGATTTTACAACGTAATCTTCAGCTTTTTTAAGGTTAGGTAACTGAAGATATTCATTTAATTAACATAGCAACTTGATATTATGATACAGTTAAAAATATATTTCATATGTTTAAATTGGTTTGTTATGTGTAAAATTTAATATATTATTTAGAGGACGTTGCACCCACGTGCATTGCCTCCATCTTACACACTCATACGACAAAGTAAATTTTCGTTCCCCAGTTTCAATAGTGTGCTTTTAGTTTTGGTATTACAGTGAATTGACGTATTATCAAACTTTTAGGTAAGAACATTATCTGTATTCTCTAGTTGGGTTTTCACCATATTTTATTTTTTAAGTGAGTTATGAGTATGAAAGATATTAAATATTTGAAAATGCTCATAATTCAATTATAAGTTAACGTACAAACCAACAAGACAACATATTTTTATACTTAGGTATATAATTATTAAATTAAATATACAAAGTGTTTTGTAGTACGAAGAAACATTTATTAACATCACAAAATAATATTATATCAACTAATATGCACAAGTCTCCCTCGATAAATACACACACTACGTATAACGTGTACATTAGTATTAACATAGTCTCAAAATTAGATACATAATAATATTAATATTAATAATAATCAAGGTGTATTTATCAGATGACTTTACTCACAACCGACACCCGTTGATAAAATGAACGAAAAAATTGACCAGTTGTATATTCTGCTTGGGAGCTCTGTCTAATGATGATATAAATGTACGTATAACAACATCATGACGATATGAATGTTTGGACATTGTTGTTGTTTGTTTTATAGACAAGCTTTTATAACTTCAAAAAACTACAGACGATTTTTAACTCAATACTGCGTATATGTCGTATATGTTTTGAACATTTTGTGATTAATATTTTGTTTTATTTTTCCATCTATTTAAAAATGCATATTATATTATAAAATACAACCATAAACTATAATATCATAATATTTAATAATAATCATAATTCACTATATTATAAAATTGTTTTTAACACCCATTTCATGCTACACTGTGGTCCATGATACTCAAAGTGTGTAAAAACTAAAATATTTTGAGAACTATTCTAAAAACAGTAAGAATTAATAGTGTAAGATTTCAGCTATTGATACCACGCATTTGAAACTAATGTATTTACCTATACTATCTATATTCTATGATCATTAATTATTTTTGACAAAAAAGTGAAAACTTGGTTGATACAGCAGTTGACCCCACAACTATTTTAATTTTATTAAATAATTTACTTTGTGAACGTTCAATAGGTAAGTGCATATTGAAATCGTTATTAGTGGTATATTTCATACAGACTCATAAATTAAATATATCATTATAATATACTTGCTTCAAGTTAAGCTAAAATATAATAATGGAAATCTTTAATTATTGTTACAAACATGTGGCAGATTTCAAAAGACGGAATAATACTCATTTAACTATCACCGTTTGTTAGATAAACATTTAATTTATTAAAACCGATTACTTATAATCTATACATAATATATTGTATTTAATATCTCTCTAGTATAATATTATTGATAATTGTAGATAGATTTTTTTAGTATAAATTATATTCTACAATTATTTAGGTTAGGTTAAGTACTTAAAATATTTTGCTTTGGTAGAAGTTCAGATTTATTTATTTTTTTCAAGTTATCTTTATTTTAACTATATAATATATTTGATGTCATGTCTGGTCTCGATATTTGTCATCGACCTTAACTTGTACCAGATGCACTTGCAAAATTGGAATTCAAAAATTGACCCGGGTTCATTGATTGAGTTACTTGATTCTGATATTGGCTAAATTGACTTGGGTTGGGAATTTGGTTTTGGTATTGTAATAAGTAATAACGCAAAAATAAAGAAACTAAAAATATGAATATTAGTTAAGGTAAAAATATTAATATGTGATTAATATTTTTATTTTTAAAAGTAATGTTTTGATTTAAGCGAAGTAGTTCAAATAAATTGTATCGGCAATGACAAGGGGCACAAGCCTTGAATGATTGCCTCAAGTATATTTGTAAGTTATTAGAAATTTATCGATTTTTTTAGCCTATATTTTATCACTCTAAATTTGCGGAATCACCTTCCTCCTGATGGTCGGAGGGTTCTCGAGGTCGAGCTTCGAGAACGATCAAGTAAACTCTATAATACTATTATTGTTTAAATATGGATGCGCATGCACCTTACCTTGTCCGCAGCTGTCTATGGTTGCAGTCGACGTAACAAGGATAGAATTTATTAAAATTTTTAGCACTCAAAAAAAGAAATAACTAAACACTTTAACAAATTTCGTTATAGAAAAAAGAAACAGTAAAGTTGTCGTAGGCAATGTCCTTTGAGTGGTTGTGAGTAAGTCTGCTGTGCTCCTGCACTTGTCTGTCTGGGTGGTGCTCGTGCACTTATATGTTTTGGATGTGCTCATGCACTACTCGCTATGGAGGGTGCTCATGCACTGATGAGAGGAGACGATTTAGGTCAGGCCCGCCATAGTCATCGGCGGCCCGATCAAAGGTGTCGGTGTCCCCAAAGAAAATTGTCTTTTTCCCTGGTGAAAGCGACCCTGACCGGACCATCCCCCGTCTCCGGCGGCACATGAAAGAAGTTGCATGTGTTGCGCTGTACCGTTATAATCCCGTACAGTGTCCTGTACGAGACTAGATAATAGGAATCGTTCCAATCACCAGTGACTTGATTTATTGGGGTTGTTTTAGATTTTATTACATGCGTGCGACAACTCGACCGTTTTATATTTTATTAAATGAAAATAACGAATTTTACAAAATGTATGACATGTAAATTTGAGCATATCATTACAGTATTGATTTAATTAACTCGGCATGTAATTTGTATAAGACTGAAATCCAGTCGATGAAGTGCTTCCATCCCTAGCCATTATGGAAGGCTGTATCTTAGTTTCTGCTGGTTCAGGACCAGCTGCGGTCTCTTGCAGATATGGTGTTGATAAATCTGGCTGATGTGTTGGTGTTGGAGACGACTGTGGTTGAGATGTAGAGCCAAGTGATCCATATCCCTGTAACTGGCCTAGAAATTCTTTGATTTTATTTATTCTAGGCTCATCCTCGTTACTAATTTCCCTAATAAATCGACGTGTTGGTTTACCTAAGAACAAAATTTAATTCGTTGAAATTCGTTTATTAATATTTCTTAATTATTGCGATACAGATAAATTCTAACACTTCCTATATTTATACATATTTATGCTTGCTAAGAACAATAATAATATGTTTTGATAAAAACAAATTCTCAACTGTTGTGGATAAAAATTTAACATTTTCAGTACACAGTATATATTACTGCAATTGTTGAAATTTTAAGGTTTAAACGTCATATTTTTTTTTATATATTTTTTAATGGTATGTTTTCATTATTTTTTTAGGACATATTTTGAATGATTATTGAAAATCAAGCACTCTAGTAAGTATTTTTTGTTAGTTTAGATTACAGTATTTTTCAACACAAAATTTATTAAATTATTTATTTATAATATTTATTTCTGTTAATTTTAAAAATAAATTATAGAAGTTGTGTATTAATTATCTATCTGTATTTTTTTTTCAATTTTTTTTCCGTCTATATTGAATTACATATGTGAAATTGTTCGATGCATAGGTGTATATTTTTAAACAATACGTTTTTAATGCATTAGTCTTTACACTAGCTCTTAGTTATTACTTATTACTTATTACTAAATATTATAATATTTTATTATTATTTTTATTTTTTAAGACTTAATATTATAATAAGTATTATAGCATTATTGAAGAAAGTTAAAGTGGAAATCTGTGAGTCGCTTTGTTATATAAGGTTTGTTATAACGATAATAATGTTGTTCAAAGCATAAATGTTTATCACACAGAAAGATTATTAGGTTTAATATTATTTTAATATCTAATATTGTTTATATATTTTAATTATTAAAATAGGTAACTGTATGATTTAAAGACAGTTTATTTTACAATAGTTATCGATTTCGTTCGCATTGTTGGAAAATATCAAACTTGTAACTATCATATTTTGTAATGATGCATAATAATTTTGAGCAGAGCCAAAAATAAGTATAAATAACATAATAAACATTTTTTTGTTGGTCGATAATTCTATGATAATATTATATAATTAATAGGTTATTGCTTAAGGTGTAACAAATGGTACCACAGTTTTTTTCAACATTAATCTCAACAGAACAATATAATATTTGAGCAGTACGTGATATACTTACAATAATATTGCTGGAGAAGCATCGCAACTACAAACAATGCAACTGAATTATTCACGATCATTTTAACTTACTAGCACAAAAACGAGCAAATCGTTCTATATATTAAAATTTAGACACCAGGATTAATATAATATTTTAATGACATCAAAGATTATTTTGAATTGCAGACTGATGTTGGTGAATTGCGGGGTTAAGGATTTATAGTCTTATAGGCGAATTCATTATAACGTTTACGCCCCTTCGTAGAAATTTACATACCTACCTTGCGGTTAACCGGTAATTAACAAAACACAATAAAATGTTCAAAAAAGATAATCATTGTTGCGCACAACTATCATATTTGCATTTGATTACCGCTAAAAATAAAATAAGGTTTGTCCTCTATTCGTCTTTGTAGTAGTTCGTATGTTTCACTGGATTGTTGAAGTCATTAACACACTTAGAAAAATAACAACTATAAAATTAGACTATTAGAGTGATTAGATTAACTCTCCAGAAACGCGCACATTCGATTATCTAAAAACATATACTCCGACCTGCTACTTCAGTCAGTCATCTCGCTATTTGTTCAATTTGGCACAGGAATATTCCGTGTTGTGATATTACGTTTAAAACCTAAATCATCATGGTATTCTTTTCCCAGTTTTGATTAGTCGGTTGTTGATTGCATTTGATTGAATTTCCAAAAAACTTATCTGTAATCTGTATAACCTATTAATGAATAATAATTAGAAACTATCGGATTAAATTCATAAAATAACTTTTTAAAAACTTCTAAATTGATTCCAATACAATCTAATAAGTAATAAGACGAATTTTTCATAACTAATATGTTAGTGTTAGTGCATGTATCATTCAAGTATCATTCATTTTCTAACGTATAAATTATCTAAAATATTATTAGTTTCTGGTTTGTCATTTAGTCGAAATCCAATTTAGGGTCTATAATTTGATTGTCTTATTACAATAATTATTATACTATTAATTGATAATTTTATAAAGTTTCATTATAATGACATTTTTTTGGTTTTTTTATAGTAATAAATTATTCTCTAATTATTAAACTTTTGTAACTATTTCATAGCCTTAATATGCTACTATAAATATGAAATTTCATAATAAATTTGAAAAATTAATAACTATATCTTTTCAAACAGTCAATTTTACCTTTTAGAAAAAATTACTAAAATTACGATTTTAGGAATTAAAAATTATAATTTACCAATTAACACCAAAAAAATACTATGCTTCGTTTTATAATATTTAGTACCGACGATTGTGATTAAAAACGATTTTGAATGGTATAAAATTTGGTTAAAATCGTATGCACCATCATATCTTTGAAAAATAAGCTACTACTGTATACCTACTGAAAAATTAAGTTTTTTCAAATTGGTAGTATTTAGGTTCCATATATTATTTAGATTCTATGTGCAATCGATATAGTGTTGTTGGATAATGTAAAGTAAATGTTGTCCTCTGATTTAGACAAAATTATATAAACAGTATAATTATTATGAATACACAATAGGTTTAATTTCCGGGTTTTCGGTGAAAAAATTTAAAAAATGGCCATCAATCTCCGCAAAAGTCTTCAATACTACACGAACAACTACACGCGTTGTTTTGATAGGTCTCCAATGGTTGATTTGGCTTGCCACTTAAAGTAACTGGTCCTGTGGTGGTTATTAATAATTCTGATTGCGGTACCGTTGTGCCCGACCCTGTAGGTTTCACTGAATTAGAGTACCCAGAATTCGACTCCGCATTATTAGATTGCCCACCGACTCCGGAAACGGACTGTATTACATCCTTTAATCGGTCGACAGTTGGTTTGACGTTGATCCTGCTATTATCTACCGTGGTGCCTATAATATTGGAGAATAATAATATTGAATAGTTAAATCGTTTAAGTATTTTGACAAAAGCTCAAAAGTATAATAGTATCTAGTGCAGGGTAATTTTATTTAGAGCGAAACACTCGTTGTGTGTGGTAATGTTAAGATGTTTACTAAATTTTAATATATTTTACAATTTAATAATCTATTTAACATAATATCAACATCATACAATACTGTGAAAATATATGAACAATTATTATATCGTTAATTTTTTTTTTTTTTTTGTCGATTTTTAGAAGTTCTAATAGTAAGTTAAACTGTCTTATTGAAGTTTGATATATATAATATAAATTTACATGTTCTATTATGTCAATAAATAAAAATTGGTGCTTAACAACTTTTTATCTTAATTTAAATATATTTATAATTTTTAGTATTTTAACCACTTTTTACCAATATTATCATCAATAAAATATCAAATAAAAGATAATTCATTTTTATATATATGTTAAATGGTGCTAAATACTAATACTGTGCTGCAAATAAGAACTTTTTATTTTAATACAATTTAAACACATTTAAAATAATTATTTTAACTCATGATATAATTATACTTACAATGATAAAGATGAATGTAAGCCAATGTAATAGTTAAAACTGATTTCGTATACATTTTTAATAAATCTGAAAAAATTTAATTATAAGATCATAACTTAATCAATTCAAAATGATAATCTATAAATCATAAATTGCAATAAAAAAAAAACAATTTCATTAAAAAATTTTGTATAAAAAGGCAAACTCAATCGGTATAAATCTGGAACATCGTGTATATATAAATTGGACTGTTTTGTATATTATATTATAATATGATACATGTCAAATTTTTAATTATTTCCCTTCTTATTTTACTAAAACCTGACAATTTTGCCTTGAGTATCACATATATGATACCTACTAAAAACTTTTTGAGATTATTTATTCATACGTATGAGGAATTTTCCATACCAGAATCTCATAAAAACTAAATTTATTATCATACATGAACCTGGGTTTTCAAAACTTCTGAGTGCATGTAATATGATACTCATGGTGTTCGTGACAAGATCAGTGAAATTAGCTAGAAGCTAGATACCTAGTCAACTTGGTATTCTTTTTTTTAACATAACAATAAAATATAACACGAATAGCGATGCAAAAACTTACCTTTTTAATTGAATAAAAACTAACTGACGATTGCTGTTCACTTGAGACTCAATATTAAATTTAACCCCAATAGTAGCGTAGGTATTAATTGACACCGAAACAAAACAATTTTTTCACACAGTATAGAATTCTATGTATAGGTAGTTAAATTAAATTTATTAATAACTTATTTTCTTAAAACCATTGAAATGGATTTCTTATTTTTTTCCAATTAAGTGTAATAATATAACTTTGAATTGCAAAAACAATGTAGCTCTGTATGAGTTCCCCCTCTAAATCGGTGTCTCTCCCACTATTACCAAATAATGTTATGTATTCGTAGAAATACAATTTATTTGGATTGCATTGGATAATTTACGTAGATACCTAACTATGGTATAATAAAATATACTACATTTTACTACACCGCAACTGTTATTCAAAAATAAACATAGATAATCGTAAATGGATTTTTCCCAGAATTTACATTCGCTAGTCTTAATCAATTTAAAGGGGAAATTTTGGGTTTGATTTCATTTATGTCATAATAGCTATTATGAACAGTTCAGTGATTAAATACAATTTATTGTTGATAAGAATGACTTTTTACATAATTAAAGATGCTACAAATTTAACAGTTTGAGTGTTCAGGTATACATTATAATATCATATGTAAATGCTTATGATATAAACGATTTGACCCTTGTTTAATACTTCAGTGATAGCAGGAAATACTTAATCAAAATTATTTATCATTTTTAAGCTATTATAAGTGATTTGAAAATAATACGTGTATCTAGTAAACTCATATATAGCTATACAATTTTTTATAAATTTATTACTTTTACAAAAATAATTATTTTTACTATTTGTTAAAATTTTTGTAAATATAGTCAACTGTAGTGCTATTACTTAGTTATCTATAATAAAATCTATGGTATGGTTTGGTCAGTTACTACACAAAACATAGGTGGTATATCGGTATATGATAACATTATACGTTTATACTAGGTACATAAGTTTATACACACATTGACATACGTAATATACATATAGCCAAGAAAATATTGGAAAAAAAAATTAGATATTTACATACTTATTCCGAATTCTAACATATAAATTTAAACTATTTAGCAATTAATTGCAGACAAATGGCGTTGGATTATTTTAGTTTGTATGTCTCCCCCTTGTATAATTGTGTTTAATTACTAGTCTGATAGAAATCTTACAAAAAGCACTTATAATAGATTTTATTATGAATTAAACAAATTGTACTGTCATCAATCGACAACCTTATATATAAAAATGTTACAAAGAAATGCATATATTAAAAAAAGTAAATAGCAATAAGCATAAAAAAATCAAATACAATAACGGATTTGAAATAAAAATATGTCAGATTACAATTAAAACATAACATTAATTATAACACATTATGATTACATTTATGAAGCTTTTACAGTGAGCCACGTACGAATTAAATTCAAATAATTTTTATATATTTTATTGAACATGTAATGTGAAATTAATGCACTTTTACGAATTGAATCAAAAACTGGATAGAAGATATTTTTTATTCCACATGAAAACAAGTTTAACTATTCCAACAACATTAAAGGTATCAGTCCTAAATTTTAATAAAGTGGTAGTTATATTTGTTATAAATAGCTTTACCAATATATTATTACTTACTACCAGCTAAACGGTAAATAGTCATAAATTTACACGAAACCCCTATAAGTATGGATGGAAGTTTAATTCATTAGGAAACACAGTAAAAAATCGAATGTCCAAAAAATATTTCTAATCCAACAAAGTTCTAACCCGCTAATGTGATGTCACGTTTACCTCTCATTTATTTCAATAACTGAACATTTAGCACTACACAATAATAATAAGAGAAATTCTATAGATATAAAATCTATAAGCCATACGATAAAAATAAAATAAGTTTAAGTAGTAACATGTTATAAAAATAATTAATCATGAATATATTGTACATAGGTATAGAATATACTAGAAGATATATATGAATTACATAATACATTGCTAACATATACATATATGTATATACGATCGAGTGACACGATTCAATTGTAAACTAATAATTTGCAAAAGACAAGTAATAAAAATGTTAGTTAGCTTAGTTTCAATTTTTCAAATGGTAAAATTATTATACTTATACCTACATATACCAAGTATTTAAACAAAATGCATTCGATGTGTGAATTAGATCTCAATATTTTTAGTAAACTATTTTTATTTTTGAACATGATTTAGCATTTTGTAATAAAGAAGATGATTATCTCCATCCAATAAAAAATATTGTTCTCAATCATTAAACAATTTTACAAAAGTGTAATATGAATGTTTGTTTTTTTTAAAAAAAAAAATGTATTAGATAATATCTTTAAAAATCATTACTATTGTAATGATTATAATAATTTATAAAATGTGTACTTAATGATGATTGCCTAAACGAATTTAGCCAATGTGATCGATTTAGATTTCTACCGACCACATTTCTTTAATTTATATTCTTTTAATGAATTTCATAATTATATATTATTAATATAAATAATTAATTATAATAAATTAATAATAATTAATTATTTAAATCAATTATTGATTTAGTATCAAAATATTTATATTATTATAAATTTTGCTATTTTTATAGGTATTTAAATAATAATAAATATTTAGTTTCGATTAGTTAAACAAATTTCAAAAGCTTAGTTCATATAATAATAATAACAACAAACACCAAAGTTATTCAATTCTTATTGTTCCTAATGTCAACAGATTGTGTTATATATATAAAGAATTATCTAGTAAAAGGAAAACATTTTCAGTTTTTTTATACAAGTAGTAATTGTAATTATATACTTTGTATTTACGAGTAAACGTGTAAAATATACATTTTACAATGTCTTAAAATAACCATCTTATAACCTATTTGGAACAGCAATAGCCAATACATAAATATTACATATATTTTGAGTAAAACACATTTATAGTAATTATTAATATAATATTATATCAACTTTTTAACTATAAAATTTGATTTATTTCCAGAATTTACAATATGACAAAAAAATTTTTAACGAAATACAGTAAAAAAAAAAAATATGAACTGAGAAATTTTTAAATTGTTTAAACAAAATAAGATAAAATTACATACATTCTATTTATATACGTCTCGGTACATATGTTATGGTAAAATAAACATGTCCTTAAACCTATAAGTTGAAGCCAGCTGATTTTCTTTAACCTACACCATCACTTTCTCTATGCACCAGTAGGCTTTGAACTCAAATATTGACCAGGATTCATCGATTGAGGAATTTGGTTCTGGTATTGACTAAACTGACTCGGGTTGGGAAAGCTGTTCTGGTAGTGACTTAATTGACTCGGCATGTAATCTGTGTAGGATGGAAATCCGGATGAAGATGTGCTTCCTTCTTTAGCGGCTATTGAAGCTTGTGGTTCAGATGCGGCTCCGGTAGAACCAGCTGTAGCACCGGAACTACCCGGAAAGTATGAAGTGAATTGACTTGGGTTGGGGAATTGATTCTGATATTGGCTAAATTGACTCGGGTTGGGAAAGCTGTTCTGGTAGTGACTTAATTGACTCGGCATGTAGTCTGTGTAGGATGGGATTCCAGATGATGACGTGCTTCCTTCTTTAGCGGCTATTGAAGCTTGTGGTTCAGATGCGGCTCCGGCAGAACCAGCTGTAGCACCGGAACTACCCGGAAAGTATGAGGTGAATTGACTTGGGTTGGGGAATTGATTCTGATATTGGCTAAATTGGCTCGGGTTGGGGAAGCTGTTCTGGTAGTGACTTAATTGACTCGGCATGTAATCTGTGTAGGATGGAAATCCGGATGAAGATGTGCTTCCTTCTTTAGCGGCTATTGAAGCTTGTGGTTCAGATGCGGCTCCGGTAGAACCAGCTGTAGCACCGGAACTACCCGGGAAGTATGAAGTGAATTGACTTGGGTTGGGGAATTGATTCTGATATTGGCTAAATTGACTCGGGTTGGGAAAGCTGTTCTGGTAGTGACTTAATTGACTCGGCATGTAGTCTGTGTAGGATGGGATTCCAGATGATGACGTGCTTCCTTCTTTAGCGGCTATTGAAGCTTGTGGTTCAGATGCGGCTCCGGCAGAACCAGCTGTAGCACCGGAACTACCCGGAAAGTATGAGGTGAATTGACTTGGGTTGGGGAATTGATTCTGATATTGGCTAAATTGGCTCGGGTTGGGGAAGCTGTTCTGGTAGTGACTTAATTGACTCGGCATGTAATCTGTGTAAGATGGGATCCCAGATGAAGACGTGCTTCCTTCTTTAGCGGCTATTGAAGCTTGTGGTTCAGATGCGGCTCCGGCAGAACCAGCTGCAGCACCTGCCGACGTCGATTCAGATCCTGCATTGGCACCTTGCTGATACGATGACGAGTCTGGTTGACTTGTTGAGGACGATGGTGACTGTGATCCATAGCCTGGAATCTTGTTTAAGTATTCTTTGATTCTAGATGTCCAATCCTGTCCTTCTCTGCTTGTTGCTCTAACATAACGGTGCGTTGGTATACCTAATAATATTTAATTTATAAACTTAATGAGATAATATATTACATCATATACATATGTTTATTATCCTTAAGCGCATAAAGATAATAAAATATATTTTTATATTGAATTCAGTGCAGTAAGTATAAACTAAATTAAACTATATTATTTATTTAATATGTAAATAAAACTTGATAAGAATGTAGTTTTCTACGTTGTTCATAGAATAAAAATGAAATATAATAATTATTTTATGTTTAGTTTATTGATTGAATTGAAATTAATTAATTATTTAAAGTTAATCTAACTTAATTTATTACATTAATAGTAAATTTTCAGTTTAATAGCTAATAGGTATATGTTTTATTATTTGTTGGATCATCATTTATGAATTATGAATTTTTTTTTTAAGTGGGTAGACAAAGTAGAAAAGACGGAAAAATAAAGAATTTGCGTGCATATACCCTCTCTTAAATTATAAAGGCCAGTACATTTTTTATCTGGTTAAATTAAGTATATTTTAAATAACTGAGTGAAGGTACATTTATAATATTTTTATTTTAGGTCTTGAAGTAAAAATTATGACTTAACTATTTTTAATAATTTATAATCATTCATAACGCAGCTTTAATCATTAGACAAGAATACTCGATAAACATAAAAATATCACCTTAATAGAAAAATTAAAAAAAAAACTACATATTTCATCAAATCATTTAATATATTTTTACTATTTGGCCAACCTTAAACATAATAATATACTAATAGTTGACTATCATACTAATGTAAATAAACAAAACCGTTAAGTTTAAAATCAAATGGCACATGCTAAATAAAATTGTGCGATTAAATGTACTTACAGTGAGATTGCTGGAAAAGCGTCGTCACTGCGAACAGGATGACTGCAATTTTCACGTGCATGTTGTATGTCTTGATGGTGGTTGAATATAAATAAATCGTATTGCTCGAAATTAGTCACTGTGATTCGAAAGGCGGTTGCTATAATTTCGGCTCACAGACCCATATACGACTGATGTTTGGATGACCGGTCGTTTTGGATTTATAAAGAAAACAAATGCCAATGTCCGTTTCCCACTAGTAGTTCGTAGAGAATTTGCATAGCGATTGGGGGAGTAAACGGACCATTAACGTTCTACACAATAATTGGCAAAACAGATAAGATCCCCGGACGGATTTACATTTGAACGCCACGATTCCGATTGCGGTGAGGGTCGTCTGCGCGAGAAACGGTTGCAATAAATTAGAACGATTAACGCGGCCCATCACCGGAAACGTCCGTGTCGCCACTATCAGAAAAGCAATTTATAAGCGACTGGGCGTTTGCGACTCGCCACTGTATACGGTGTACATTACACTCCACTCGTTCCGACCACATATACTTTGTATTAATATTTTTATTATTGTCTTCGTCGTCGTCGTATTGTACCTAACAGATTGACCGCAGTCATCATGTCACCCAAGAATTTCGCTCTGATCGTATTGGTGTGCCTCGTCAAGGGTAAGTCATACCAAACGCCGCGAATGTATATCTTACGTAATTACAGGTGCATTATCGCAACTGTGCATCATATCATAATAATACTACATTATGTTTACGACCGTAATTAATGGTATAATATTATACTGCTGCAGCAATACACGCCCGCAACATTTCGCTGATAAAGTTATTTAAAAGCGTCCTTACGAATTTTAATTTCGATTAAAAATAACACACTAATAGTCCGTTTACGAGTTTTAATTGCTATATTATTTTATTATTATCTACATCGTGATGTAGATGTTCAATAAACTGGCGGTCAATATTATTAGATTAGTACCTCGAGGTTAAACACATGGAAACCGAAGGATATACTAATTTTATTAATTTCTTCAAGTATAATTTCACGTGTTGTTTGTCTACCACATTTCTGGATCGACCGACTAATCGTGTCAGTATACACCGATGTGTTCCTATTACTACCTACGTAGTGATAATTTTAATATTATTATTTTTTATTTATTTTAATTATTCAAACACAATACCAAAAGTTTAACTTTGACGTGAAACACATTATACAAAGTCATTCACAGCCAGTCATTGTAGTGATACGTTTTGTATCGTTTACGTTTAAATATATTGAATTTAAATCAATACTTGTACATTTATTTTAATCCAAGCCGAAATCTTTTTTAATAATAATCGGTGTAAGATTATAATATTATACTCTAAAAATGTCGAAAACCATATTGGTGATGACATTCGTGCACACAGTACTGTATAATATGCAAAAAAGTAAAATACATCGTCACTTAATAATAATAATAATAATAATATAATTTTAACAGTGTTGAAAATTTCGTTCTCATTTATTAAACATTCGTATTTTTGCGTCGCTGTAAATAATCGTATAATTATAATATTTAACTTTATATTTTTAAATAATTATTTTTTTATTTTTTCAGATGCTTTCCATGTAGATGCCGCTCCATCAATCACACGCGACGATTTGACTGCTGTGAGTACAATATACTCAATATTAAAGTATTTTTCAGTGACTTTAATAAGTAGATTTATTGAGAATTATTATTTATTATATTTTATTAAGTAAAACAATTTGAAGGAGACCCGAGGGGGAGCATCACTATATACGAATAATATAAATACCTATATTTAAATATTTTAAAATATGTCTACATGTAAAAATGGAAGAAAATAGAAACAAGTTTTGTTTATGTAATTGTAAAAATTTATAAAAAAAAAATTCTTTAATATGTACATTAAGTACATCGATGAATAAAATAAAATGACAATTTTATCATAATAATAATAGAAGATTGAAAATTAAAAATAAGAAATTGATTGTTTTAGTATATCGTGAAAATACTCTTTAAGATTATAACAAGAGTAAATTACTGTATTGTGTTTTTATAATTTTGACTATAATCAAAAAACGTTATAGTATGGCTTGAAAAAAACTTATTGACGTTGTTCGTTTCAAAAAAATATTAGCTGCAAAAATTATTTAAATTATTTATTTGATGTACAAAATAAAGATAAATGTAGTACTGCAAAAAACATAATAATATATAAAGATAAATGTAAAAAAAATGCACTCGATACGAATTTCCATTAAAGTTTATCGCTTGTTGTAGTCCAAATATCAGATGCTAAGTTTATCGTAAGCTATTAAGTCGTTATTTCAAACTTAATAGAATTTAAATAAAATACGTATAGGATTCATTCAGCAAAAGCTACGTTAGAATGCTGACAATCATTCTATAGTAACTATAAATAGTTTTCAGCGTTTGTTTGCCAATGTTTATATTTATATCGCTAACTTATTATTATAAATGATATATTAATTGTATAGTAATACGCAATAATATACTTGTGCCATAGTGAATAAAAAAAAATTATGAATTTTTGAATACCATACAACTTGCAACAACATTTTTAATTTTTTACTCCAGTATAATAAAACAAACAATAATATATTAAATAGATATCCTTCAATATTATTATGTTTTAAAATACAACGTTAATAAATTGACCAGAATTATTAATGTCCACCGTTTTAATATAAATACATCGTAACTTTCCTAAAAAAAAAATGTACTTAAATAAATAATGATTAACTCTTCAATATTGTTAAATGTATAAATCGTTATCGCGATGCTTTCGTTGATTATAAAATAATATATATTCTAATTCGTATTTTAATAAATGTATATCACTCAATCATAAAAGAAACGTTCCAGAACGATGCACACGACAAACAAGTAAAATAGCCGATTATGCACTTAAAAAGTTCTGGGTGAACGCCTCCCCCAAGTAGGCATACAGGCATAGGTACATGTATCATAATATTTTACTTATCAAAGTAGTTGATTTTATCGTGTGCAATTAATATGGATGAAGGTATGACAATCAAACGAAGTCTTTAACAAATACAAGTAAAACGATTTACGGTTTAATTTTTTGATTATATTTTGTTCTGATGTATTATTATATTAAAGTGTTATTATACTCAAAGTATCAGGTTTGCTATTGTTTATTGTTTGGACTAGTAAGCGACAATAAAGTTATTTTGATGTCATTATGTACCTACAATGACCACAGTGTACAAAATATAAGCAAGTCGAAGAAAAGTATTAACTTGAATTTGTATTTTCAACTACTTAATTAAATTTTACTGATTTAAATGAACGTTAATAATTTTAAATTATAATTAAATAGCTAACAAATAATATACTTAACTCCGAGAGTCTCAAAATTAATATTTAGATAACTACCAAATTGCTCAGTTAAATATTTTTTTTTTCAATTACGATTGGCTCTCCCGTAGTGAATATGAAAGTTTATAATTTTTAAATTTATATTTTGCGATAAAAGAAACTTTTATTTTACCGCTTATTATTATTAAGTATTATACTACCGTGTATCTGTAATATTTTAGGTAATTACTTATTTGTGTTAACTAAATAATCAAATTAATGAATATTTATTTTTTATTTATTTTTTATTTAAAATCCTAATAGCTTGATTAAAAGAAAAATAGTTATTATTTAGATTTAAATACATTTATTGTAGGTATAATATAATATTCAATTATAAAAAATATTCATATACAAGGTGTTTAATAAGCTGGAAAACGGTTATTAGACTGAGTCTATAATATGATATAATTAATGAGGTTATTAAATATTTTTTATAACAAATGTAGAGCAGTGTTATCTGTTATTGTTTTATCTAGGTATTAAAAGATACATAATATAAAAGTTAAGATTTTCTAAATTTTTTGAGCACCAAGGAAAACCTAAACATGATATTAATTTGGAAGTATTATTTTCCATATTACCTGGAAAAATCTGAAATTATCATAATGGATATGGCTAGTTAACTCAATTAATAAATTAGAAAATTAAATAACTAGTTATGTCTTATGTATAAAAATGACTACATGAAAATGTAATACTAATCCCCCTTGCTATTGTGTTTAATATATAATAAAAATATGTATATTTGTGTGTGTGTGTGTGTGTGACGTGTGTGTGTGTGTGACGTGTGTGTTGTGTGTATGTGTGCAAGAATTTATAATTGAAATTTCTATGATCGTACATTAATTACGTGTGAAATATATTTTGAATTTAATATGATGTTAGGCTATTATTTTCCACGGATCGTGGAATCCGAGATTCCACAAAATCTTGGAAACGTTAATGGGTCTAACATAGTATCTAACTTCCAAAACGCATTCACTTAGCCAATTTTCAATAACTACTTTATGAAAACAAATTAGCAAAATCGTAGTATACTAATAACCAGTTATCCCATATATATATATATATTTCAGTTGTTGTGAATAGATTTTGTGCATAAAATGTATAAGTATCTGGAAAATATATTATAATATTGATACGACATTTCATATATTCGGGTAAAACAATTATTTACACTTCCAAGAGCTTACGGAAAAATTTTACGCTTGGGCCCCACTATTTATGAAACAGGATCGATTTGACGGCCGATACATTTTAGAGTTTATATAATTTAACTCGAAATCTATAAAAATGTTTTTAAATAATGTCTGAGTCATGTACGTTGACAATATGTCGAAAATTGGTATTTTATAACCCTATAAACGCATTCACATTTGAGAAAAATGGATAATATAACCTTGTGTGTGCACACTGCACACGTACCTACAACTTTTCCGTAACAGTCGTCGTAACATACCTATATACTTTAAATTACAAAATTCAAATTTTATATTATATCTAAGCAGATGGTCTTTAAACAATATTCAACTCTAGAATACAGAATTAAAAAATAATATATGTATGTCGTCTTTCAAAAATGTGACAAACTTAAAAAAAAAAAATGGAAATCAAATCAAACTATATAAAAATTTTATATTTTCAAAAAAACGTAAAACTAATTCGAAACAGACACACTCAAACGGGTACATAATATCGTACGTAGTGTAGGATTTCGATTTTCACTTAGACTCGGATAGATCGAAACAAATCGACCTGGCAAATGTATACGCAGACCGCATTGCTGTTTTTTCAACACACGCTCGTCCCGTGAACACCCTGCTCAAACACAAACAATAGTAAAATTGTTATTTAGAACACGTGCGCGTGCACACACACACACACACACACACACAGAAAAACGCACAAACGCAAAACAAACGCGCACAAAAAAAAAAAAAAAACAACACTGGTGGTGTATTGGCCGCAGGTGTTGCCCGGTTCGCTGGCCGAGCTGTTCGACTCGGAAGCGTTCGAACGGATCTGGCGGAAGGCCGCCGCCGATCAGATGGTCAAGCGATTCGGAAACGGCGCCGGACGCGACGACGACGGCGGCCCGATCACGCGCAACATGGTCGGCGACTACATGGTGTCGGACGAGTTCCACCAGGCCGTGTGCAAGGCCGGCGGCCAGGGCATGTCGTCCATGGGCGGCATGATGGGCAACGCGCCGCCCCCGTGGTCGTATATGGGCACGTTCGTCGGTTCCGACAAGTTCCAACACGGCACGTGCGACATGATGTCGCAGGGGCTGATCCAGTTCGGCGAGGGCATGAACGGATGGTTCCGGTCGGCCGGGGCGGAAGCCCCCGAGGCCCGGGACCCGCTGCGCGCGGTCGACGCGTTCTTCCGGTCCGAGTACTACGACAACGCCCGGCTAAAGCTGCGCGACATGTTCGCGGACGTCCGGTTCTGATCCGGCCGGATTCGCCGTCGCGGATCTCTAATATACCGCTTTTTTATTTTCGCGCAGCCGCGTGTTGAGCGCTGTTGTCAACCGTATTACTATTTAGTCGTCGTCGTCGGCATCACATTGTTATCGCATCACTAAAATACGAGAAACCACACGTTTCGTTAACGATTAATTTTTATACGCACTATTTTTATGCTGCACGACAATATTATAATGTTATTATGTCGTCGACGATCGCAAACGTTATGATTTGATGCCTATTATATCGGTCAGTTTTTTTCTATGACCATTGTACTACACATACACAACGTGCCCGCTAAATGTTGACCGGAATTGTATATGTTTAATATTTTTTGTTTATATAATATTAACGCTTACTGCTTACAACTGTATTCGAGTGCGCAATTCGTTTCGATTCACACTCATAATGCGTTTAAGTCTCCGTCGTTTCTTGTACGGCATAATACGTTGTATACACTCACCCCGTTCGCAATACCTAACCCACCAATTTAATTATAATTGACATGATACGGTACACAAAACACAGTTAATATGTTCCGTCGACTGTAGAGCACACGCGTTTTAATAGTTTTTATAATAAGTCATAAAATTTAGAAGCGTTCGACGAGTTCGACGAATTTGATATTTCTAGTTAAACACATTTTTCGTTTTATCATTGTGCACTTAATTATCGACAACAATTGTTATTAGTTAAAGTAATAGTAAAAAACCGTACAGTTTTATATTCCTGATCGTGCCTCAGCAATTTAAATACTTGTACAAGGATAATTTATGAAATCGAATACGTATTTCGACACGTCAGATAAAATATTATCTTTACGCACCTATATATTTATTAATAGTATAATAGTTGTAAGTGATATGTATAAATATAAATAATTTAATTTAATTAATTAATGTATCTATACGTCGAATATTGTTTTCAATAAATTTCAGACTGAAAATAAATAAACACGTCTAACAAGCATTTTAATTTCTTTAATATCTATAGTAGCGATACAGCTAAAGTAATTCTTAAGTACAGCCTCAGTCTTTTAAATGTTTCAAACAATTCTTGTTCCTACAATTATAGTATAATATAATATTATGTTCTCAATCACCATTATCATAATAATGATATCATGTATGTATTCAAATAATATTAACTGAGGTTTTTGGTTATCATAATAAATAACTCCTATAACAGTATTACCATACTTAGTTAACTGCGATACTAATAAATTACCTATTATATAACATAACATAATATGTATAAATATTATCATAAATCTTAAGCTAATAAGGGAATACGGGGATAAAAAAAAATAGAAAAATTAATACCCTCGTCATTATTCAGAATCTTAAAATAATATTATACTTAATTAATTTACACAGTAAGTTGTATTAAGTTACTTCTTGTCTATAATATATTTTAATTATAATACAGTGAATATGACATTCATATTTTAAAACATGCTTAAATAACTTAATTAAAATGGGTAAATACAATAATAATCTTCAAAATGTTCGTTATCAAATAACAGTTCAAACCAGAACGTTGAAATTAAAGTTTAAGTAATTAGTAATAACAACATAATTTGTAATAAAAAATGAAATAAATAGAAAACTAATAATTATCTACCGTAGAATACCGAGTGTCGAGTGATAAACATCAGTTTTATCCCGTATTCCTTTATAAGTTCGTTGAATCTAATTTAATTATTATATGTATTATTCTATAATTCTATATGATTAATGCTTTAATGCATGCACCTATGCTACAAAAATTATTGTAACTTTAAAACGATAAAACCAATCAGTATTTTTTTTTTTTTAATTTAAATGCATATTTTTATATCACAATATGCCTGTATTATTGCGGTCATCACGATGTTTGTGCTATACAATTCATACATAGTGTCTCATGAAATTACGTGTAGGTAGTGCTTTAATAACAATATATCGATGAATACCTATATTGTAATGTATTTTTACTAAATTATAGGAATCTAAAACTGTCGAAGTCGAAAATAGAGTACTAACAAAAGAAGAAGAAAACGAAAATGAAGTCGACCAACGAGAGACCCCGTTTGAAAATTTTATTCAAGGGTTGCACAACATTGACGCTGCAATGGAAGCTATGATCGATAACTATACAGACGGGGTCGAGAATCTGAGCCAAGAAAACGGATTTCAGGATAAAGACACTTCGATATTCGACAAGATTAGTATCGAACGCAAGGATAAAATAGCGACTGACGTCTGATAATTTTCGTGATGATCACAATACAAATGATAAAATATATTAAAAACATATGTCACTTAAATTATTACTTATATTATGTAAAATATTCGTAATAACAATATACGCACATTTTCATGAATAATCGTATTGTACAGTTTGTCGTATGTTAAGTTCACACCTATACAGAGTATAATAATGCAATTATTACAATAGATATAGTAAAATTATCCTTGTTTCATCATTATTATTGTAATAATATTTTTCATTATAATATATTTACGATTATTATAATTATTATATTTTGAGATTTTTTTCATTAAATTCGTACCATTTTCATCTTATTTGCAATGCCAACGTATAATTATTGTTTTCAGGATACCGTGGTGGAAAACCGGAAGGCAAATCCGACGACTGATCAAATCGAAACGCCACTGGTTGATGGTGATGACGGATTGCATTTCACGGAACACGAAATGTTGGCCAAAGGTCCGCTTTCCGGTATCGTATCCGGAAGCGGCGGTGAAACGACAACTTCCTCGCCCACCACCGGTTATGGGGGATCAACACTGCCGTTTGGGGGTTTGCCGACCGGAATTCCCGGGGCTGGGGCTCTGCCTTCATCGTCCCTACAAGGAGACGGTGGCGGCCAGAGCCCGACTCTGATTTTAGGAGGTTTTTCCGCCATCGTCATGCCCCTTCGTGGCATGAACATGGCCAACATGGCATCAATGCTTTCTGCCGGACAACAGTTGGGTCAAATGCTACCTAAACCCGGTGGTAGTTAAACAGCGAAACACGAGCATCAACGGTCGTTCATATACATCACACAAAAATTCACTCAGGGCATTATCATCACACTAAATAAAAATATCGATCTACTTATTATAATATTTATTACTACTCGACAAACAATATGTCGATACAACATATTATTATAACGAATAAAAAAATAAAAGTAAAATTGATTTTGTTCTCTTTTTGTATTATTATTCTCATTACTAATTTTTATGCTCAAAAACAATTTTTTTAACCGTAATAAGAATATAAAATGTTCACAATATAAATGCAAAATTCCACCCGTATAATAGAAATCGGCGAAAGGCATATTAATTATAGGTACACTATGCGAATAATATGCAAATCGTATGCGTTCGATTGATGCATAATATATATTATAATATTATATTATATCATTTATCAGACGATGGACGCCATCATTATAAGTTCTTCCTGACAAAATCTGAGTACTTGGCCACGTCCGTGAACACCACGTAATGTTTGGTGTCGCATACCCGTAGTCCGTCTTTGGCCACCGTTAAGGATACAATTCCTCTCAGGTACCACCTATGGTTCCTTACGAACACCATGCCACCGCCACTGTCTCCGTTGCATACACTTGTGCCTGTATCGGATCATATTATTATTATTATACAAAATTAATTAAATACTATCGTATTTTATACATTACAAAATTTTAATACAAGATATTTCGAAGTATATTACATTTTTTTTACGTTTGTCAATATTCGTTCTAACAGCGTGAAATAATAAAATTGTAGTTTCTAAGGTATGCTTGGCTCAAAAAATAAAAATTCTCTATACATCATCGATACGAGAAATAAAAATTAAATTAAATTTTGGAGTGGGTAGTATTATGGAATTGACAAGTTATAAAAATATAAAATAAAAAAATAATATAATACATTACTGATGTTTAATGTTTATATTATATGATAATATATTGATCATTAAAATCAGAATGATTTTGTCATACAACAAAATATTTAAGTAAATACACGTATGTCATATACAAATAAACTATATATGTTTATATAATGTCTATACCTCCCCCCCCCCCAAAAAAAAAGGAAACTAAAACGACACTCAATCGAGATTAGAGGGGTAAATAACGATAAATATGTCAAATAAACATAATGTTAAAAATCGCATATGCATTTTAAATCGATTTCTAACCGTCATTATTTTTCATAACGGGACTCAATAACCAATTAATGTATAAAATAAGTATAAGAAATAAAATACTATTACGTTTTATTTATAATATAATAAACGTATAACGAATCAATTACCATTTCTGAAGCCGGCGCAAAACGTTCTGTCGGACGTGAATTCTGAATAAAATTGTGGATAGCTCCAGAGGCACGTTTCCTGAGATACGACCGGCATCTTGGCCATTTTCAGTTCTTCGGTTGGCGTGTTGTTTTCATCGAAGCCCCAACCAACAACCTATCGAAAATAAAATAAAAAAAAATAATAAAAAAAGAACCAAAAATCGACAAATATAGCAATAGGTATAATCGAAAAGAGAAACACAACATTATCAAAAAGTGGTTTATGTGCATGTGGCACCTAGATTATCAAATTTAATTTTAACTTAGAATTTAAAATACGATCGGTCAAAAAATAATATCGGTGGAGTGTACGTTTGTCCAACAAAGCAAACGTTAGTACCATTTTGTTGGAATTTATAATTACACATTTAATAAGTGTAATACGATTAGACCATTATTATACTATAATTCATAGTAAATGAACAGATTAAGCAAAGTAAAAATTATTCTAACCGTTCCGTCTTTGTCAACGATGTCATCCAAACTGTCAGACCTCTCTTCCCAAAGGCATACAGGAGTCACGTAGCTTGTGAGTTCGGCGTCCGAGGACAGCGTCAACATAGCTATGTCTCCGTAGTATGAGCTGCTGTTGTAAGACGGGTACACCTTTATCCGGACGACCTACGGCGAAGAATAAAGACGATAAAAATGGTTAATGGTGTTAAGACAAGAGTCACATTTCCGTTCGTATCACCTGTTTAATTTGAACGCCCAGCTCGTCGCTGTACTGGAGTTGATGGTATTTTCCTAGATAGACGACTATTTTAGTTGAATTTAGGACTGCGTCGTTCAGTTTCTGTGTCACACAATGAGCGGCTAAAAAATGAAAATACTACTTAATAATATTGTATTATCGATTAAGAATTATTGAGTCCAAAAAATTTTAAATTAGATTCGAAAATTTTGAGTATTAGAATTTTAAATATATATATATATGGATGTTATATACCTAATGTAATATACATTATAACAAGCGAAATGAAAAAATCCAATACCAATATTTAAAATAATTTCTTTCTATAGTATAATAATTGCTATAATATTATGTACCTATGTTACAAATAGATCTATATTATATAGGTTCCGCGAATACAAACACAAACAGTTGCCAATCATACTATGGTAATTATATTTTCATGGCTATAATAACATAAATGCTGCAGCATTTACAAATAATTTGATATCTCTATAATTATTTTATTCGATATTAAACTTGTAAAAATGTTTTATTACATTTTAAAGGATAAATATAGGTAAAAAAAAAATTTGCCATTAAAAATATATGCAATTACGGATTGGCACACAATTTGTTAGGGGGGAAGGTGTTACATATATCCATGTCATAACAATTGTATCGGAGGAAACCGCTTCAAAATATACAACTTACCCGTAATGACTTTGTTTTTGGAGACGAGCGACCCGCCGCAATGGTAGCTCAAGTTTATACCTTCGATCAGATAGAGTGCCACATGCCAGGGCCATTGTCCTCTGTACGTGGACTGCCCAGCAGTTACCAGCGGCACGGCCATCTTGACTTCGCCGCACGATGGGCCACTAGACGAGAGCGAGTTTACGGAACTGCGAATAAAAATTGTAAACTTTATACAAAACTTTTTTAAAATAATTATTTTTCGAAAAACTAGTATAGGTATTACTAGTAGTCTCCATAAATTTGAAAAAAATATAAACTACTCAAAACTAGCTGTAAAATCATCAACTGATTAAAATATAATTTACGTAATAAAATCTTTAATTTAATCTTAAATTATAATAAATTATTTAAGATAAAATATTATAAAAAATGACTACTCTGAATTTACCATTCGGACTCATCTTGCATTCTCCCGATAATAATTTAAATATTATATGGATTTGATAGCAACCATTTTTAAGGGATAGGTATTTAATGTAAGTGCATATACATTTTTGTGTAGAAACTTATCATTACCTAGTGTGTGTGACTGTAGTATAAAAATATCAGTCAAGTTAGATATTTTTTAATTCAATAACAGTTATACTTGAGATGGATGATACCATTCTTTGAATTATTTTCGTATAAACAATGTTTATAATTTTATAAATGCATAAATAGTAAGACAATTATTTTAAATCAAATTTAATGGAAAAACTTGAATCAACGTTTGAAAAATGGGGGTTGGTCGACTTATGATCTCTAATAAACTGTACAACGATTATCGAGTTTAAAGATTTTTGAATTTTTTATTGAATTACTCAAGTATTATTGATACGAAGAACACAATATAGGTATTATAATTATTTTGTTGAAAAATAAAGATCAAAATATGATTGTATTTTATCGATGCTGAGGGCTTCAAAAAAAAAAAAAGCTGTCATCTAAATTTTTAATATTGGACAAACTATCAGACCTACATCAAAACACCGTGCATTGTAAGTAATGCAATACATCGTGCTCGAGTCATATTTTCCTTGTTGGAAATTTAAGAGAAACTTAAACTAATTTACCCCTCTCCCCTGGTCATTTTAAATTGTAATATTATACATATATATTTCATATGTCTAAAATTTCATAAATAAAATTGTTAACGATATCAAATCTTATCCATCATGTAAAATTATAAATATATTATTTATGAAAAATATTTAGCCCCACTAATTTTTAGTTTTCTAAATCCACGACTACTTGTTCTCCTCAAGAGGATCACATACGAGGCGTTTTATGCTACCACGACCGATGCCTTAACCGCGATTTCGTAACTAACCCTGTATAAGATCCACTGGTTCCACCGTTGTTGATCTGTTGGTTGCTGTTAGGCTTTTGGCTGGTTTGCTGACTGGACGGTCTGTTGTTTGAAACATTCGGCCTAGTCGCACTGCCACCATCCGTACCACCATTAGGTCGGTTATTGTGATTTTCATCGATGACGGTTATGATGACAGTTTTGTTTCTACTGTTTTGGTTCTGCAGTAGCTCGTTTATGACACCGTTTATGTCACTGTTCGTATCAGTACTACTGGCCTGCAATGTTACTGTGTTCGGTCTGTTGCCATTGCCGTTACCATTACCGTTGATGTTGCCCTGTTCATAGGGATTTCGGGGAGGCGTCGTGGTTGTCGATGTCGTGCCCCTGCTTGGTTTACGGGTGGTGTACAATCCTTCGGTAGTCGTCGGACGATTATCTTGCGGTGAATAGTCCGATCCTGGTCTGACTGGGTTATCTTTGTCACGGTGGTTATTAGTAACACCGTTTACCGGATATGTATTCTTGTCGTGATGGTTAGTGCTACCGCTGTTTGCTGGATATTCATCCGGATCGGCACCGAACTCGGGATCCGGTCTCCTGGTACTCTGCGGTGGCCTTTGCGAGGGCCGGGATTCCTCCCCATATCCGGAACTGTAATCTAAAACAGCCAGTAGAGGTTGTGAATAACTTACAATACACAATAAAGATCATAGTTTAATAAAAAAAAACACACAAACTTTTGATTTCCTTCTCTCCTACCTTCCTACCACATAAAAACGGTTAATTGACAAAAACGTTTTTCGGTCAAATACAGAATAATAAACATAATAAAGTATCACAAACGCTGAAATCTAAAACCATGCATAAACAAAAATATAAGTAGGTTATATAGCAAAGAATTATATAGTATACCTAGCTAAAGTATATCATAAACTTGAGGAAGAAGCCACCTAATGACAACACTTCACATATCTAATGAATACTAAATACCTAGCGATTTCTAATCATAAGATAACATCTAAAAAAAATTTTAAATTCTAAATACTATATTACATGAAAGCTTAACACATCTAAAAAAGTAGGTGTTTAATCAAACTCAACAGATAGTTGTATATTATTATATACCTAATTTATATTCTAAAAACTTTTAAAAATGTGTGACAAAGTACACCGTTAGTTGACAAAAACAAATATTATTTTATAGTATTGAATCAAACATAGATTGTTTAGAAATTCGATAAATGTAAATTTTTTAATCGTTTATTATCCAATGCTTTTTCGACCACAGTCGTAGGTATTTAAACACTTGGCGCTTATTTGGTGATGTACCTATGTAGCTTGTAGTCTACCTAACCACCGTAATAGTCCATCGGGTGGTGTGAATGTGAATAATGGCGTGTTTTATTAATGTTTATATTTAAGTTCTGAATGAACAATGGTATAATAACAAAGAACGATTAACGACACTATAACACACAAATATTCGTAGTATTGACGAGTGATAGACGACGCGTAGATTTTTTGGTTGTCACAAAAAAAAAATTATGATTATCGATCCTCGCAGTACGGTGGTACTGGGGGAAAAGACCGGCCTTTACCGCTGACGGCACATTATCACGACGCAATCCTCCATCCTTGATTAATTGGTTAGGTAATAATAACAATAATAATATTATTATTATAAGAAAATGTGTTTGGATTTATAATTCAATTTTAATTTAATACGATTTGTCATGTCACTTTGTTTCATCTAGTATTTCTTATATGGTCTTAACTTAGTTTTTTTTTATATAATATTCATACAAAATCATTACTGTTATTATTAACCTTACCATAATTTGACTTATCATCATAGTTCATGATTATACTTAGTATTTTTTTTTATATATAGAATAATTATTATCAACGAAAATTAAACGTTAGGTACAATACTTAAAACATATTTAAAATTGTACATTTATCGTATAGGTACTGTAACCATTCATTACACTATAACATTCATCTTTGAAATGCCTATCGGATTTAGTCGGTATAAATGATTAGTAATAAATGGAATAATTAATAATATGTAATATGTAATACATTTTAAACTAATATTATAATACAATAATAATTGCTGAAAGTATCTAAAACAAATGTGTGGAATTTATCTGTATAGACATTAGACAGTTTTGTTTCATATTACGTACTTTATACGTCATGTACAATTTCGCGGACAATAGACCACGATAGAAGAGGAAATTTATTTGTTGATATACATTAAACATTTATGTCGATTGATTCTTAAAATATATACATATTATCACGTCTTCACGTAATCATAAAATTACTACTTCTTAAATAAAATTTTGAAATGTCCAAGGTCTCGCGTTCAAATAAAAATTTAAAATAACAACATTGGGATGAAATATACAACTTTCGTCAACATTTAAACTGTAAAATAGAAATAGTATAATTTCCAAGAAGCAAAAAAAATTGTTTTTACATTAATCTATAGTTTTATTTTAAAGGAACTTGATACAATAACATGATCATATTAATTGTAATATCGGGGTAACGATAGTTTACAGACCAAAATAATAACACTATTCATTGTTCATAATTATATAATATATTATGTATCATGTATATAAAATACATATTACATAAATAGGTTTATAGTATAAAAGATAACTCACTCAAATCTTCGGGGCAGATCTTACGACCGTTAAGTCGAATGAACCGCAATTTTGGACTTCCCGTCGACCGGTTGAACTTGACCATGATCCTAGACAGCACTGGGGGTCCGGGCTTCAGTTTTTGATTTAAGTTCAACACAGTAAATTTCATATTGTCGTTTGTTGTAATCTCTCCCATCCATGACTGAAATATACAAATATAATAATTGTTATGTTATATCATTACACTAATGATAATACTTAGATATTTGACAGTTCTTAATTGCATGTCTGCTTGTTATTATAAATTATAAAGTTAAACACCTCTACACTTATCAGTATTACAAAATAAATTTGTGACTCAACCTTATAACAATTTAAATCCTAAACAAACGCGAAGCGAGTATTTGAGAATACTAAATTTAATAACGCGACATTTTGTTTGAATCGTTATATAATATTTGTATTTCTTATGTAAATTGTACACTGTACAGTGTACATGAACAAGGAATTATTAACTTACCGGGATTTAATACAAGTTCATAGCTAAAATACATATTTTTTTTAAATGTTTACACATTTTTCAAGTATTTTTGGTGTATTTATCTTTTTCTTCTTCTGACATTTTAAAGCTATACTTTTATTGGTTTAGGTACCTACTTAAAAATTGTTACTTCAAATAATATTACATTGTAGCGTAACTTCTGCAAAATTATTTGTTCACTTTAAGTCTCTATTATAGTTTGTGTATAGCCTTGTAGGGACACTTAATGCAAATTATTAACTCTATCATAAAATTCCTAATAATAATATAATATAATTATGTAACATCAATAAATCACATAAATTAACAATAATATTTTATAGCAAACTAAACTTCAACGATTTGTATTATTTGGTTCCCTCGAAAAGCAAATAGATGTTGGCTATATTGACGCCGAAATCAAAAATCCAACGACACATTATCTCTATAATCTAACTTATGTTATATCTATAAAATATAGATAATTATATAACATATAAAACTTACTACCATTAAATCTGCTGGTCGGTCCAATTCAACGTCCAGTCGGATGCCGACTAAGCTCTCGTCAGTTCGCAGTGATATCTCACCATACCACCTGTTGTTCTCTGGTTCCGATCCTTCATAAACAAATGTATCCGGGCAAGGTGACGGCGGATGAGCAGCTGAAGACAAACTCGCCAACAGCATACAAGCAAACAACAATAATCCACAAATCGGTAATGGCTGCTATAAACAAGAGAATTATAACGAAATAACAAAAATGAATTACCAACATTAATGAAGAAGTGTAAAAATTACGTTAAAAATATTTTATAATTGCTGCTATTTAATTTTTGTTTATTACTTGACGTACCATTTCTTTAGGCTAGAAGTGTTATTTTATGTATTTTTTGATTTTTAGTATTCAATCTCTTCTCCCAAACCAGTGAATTTTTATAATAATATTATGATAATATTATTGCTGTCAAATCGGCACCGAACTACGTTTTTGAACTTTCGTAGTTTTCGTCGTCGTTGTCGTCGTCGTTGTCGTCGTCGTGGCGCAGATTTTATGCATAAACATCTCACTCGGATTCCAGTCCCAGATCAAGTCTTTAACGACCACCGTATGTTTTCGATCTATCTAAAAATACCATTGTTAGATTTGACAATATATAAAAGACTATCGTGCTCGTTTAAATCTTAGAAAAATTTCTCAACAATTTTGTACATGTAGGTAAGTTGGTACTATATAATATTATATATATATATATATATATATTTTTAAGTGCATTATTAAGATTTAAATCGGAGATTCTGCACAAATAACATTTAATTTTATAAAATAAAAATAAAATACCTACATCGCTGCGAACCCCTGCGATTTCTTTCTCGCTCCGATTAAAATCTAAAATAAAATAAACTCTTATAAATATTAAAATATAATGTATGTTGGAACGTAGAAGTCTGAAGGACGACTGCTTATATTTATATCTGCTAGTGTATTATTATTTCTACTTTGACGTGTACCTAGTGGTTAAACAACAGATTTTACATAAATATCACAATAATAATTAAACTAGGTAACCTATAATAGTTATAAATAATAAATATAAAATAAATTATATTTTTCGGTGTTAATCAATTCAAACGCACCCAATTAAAGTAAAAATTATATAATGCTGAATATAAACCTAATGATACCTTTTAAAACTTATAGAAAAACATAATGTTCCATGAAAACTTTGAAGAGTTATAAATTATAATATTAAAATTTAAATTCATCCTGAACATTGGGTATTAATTATTACATAACTTCTGAAAAATGTAAAATGTTAGTAGTATTACCGCTCAGTTTAGATTTTTTTTATGAATAACTTTTTTTTTACCGACAATACTCGATGTATATAGTTTTTAAAAACAAGTTATTTCATAATATTTTGTGTTTTTTTTTTAACTTTAAATTGTCATTTTAAAATAAACTTTTTGGGGGTTCAATATGAGACCGTTTGAAGGAAATTACCATCTGATTATTGATGATAAATTGAGAAGGACTGGTTTTGATTATTATTTGAATATTAAACTTCACAAAATAAATAAATCGGTATTCAAAATGTAGATAATCTAATTAGAGAAACTAGAAAAATATAATATAGTCATACAATGATTATGCCTAACGCTCAATAATAATTGTCTATATTATTTGAACGTCTGTCATCTAGTAGGTACATATTATAGTACAATTATATTTTATTAGGAGTATATCGTAATTTCAATTTAAAACAGAAAGATGATTAAATAACATTACGTTGTTTACCTTCGAATTATCATTTATATAGCTACCATATGTATACAATCAAAGATACATGGACATCATCGAATATCATAATATGTTATATTATAATGTGTGTGTCGTATATTCGTATGAAGTGTGTAGTACACGTCTAATTTAGATATTACTTATCACCACCATTGAATATAATATTATTATGAATGTTTAATAATAATAATAATGAAACATAGAGCAAGCCCTGCTTAATTAATGCGATTATAAATTATGTGCATATTAAGTATGTATCGATTTCATACTATCCGATTCTAAAATCATTGCTGTATTCGTGGAAGTGGCTTTCCCCGAAATCGCGTAAAATATATTTATATTCAATCATTAACATTTTTTTATTTATTTATTTGTTTTTATTAAAAATTATTTCACTATTTAATCCACCATCCGATAATAGTAAGAACCATAGTGGTATAAACAATTTAGGTTCTGTGTGGTAGTAAAAATACCCATACATAACAGTATCGCATAATATGTAAATGTTATTTAAAGTTAGTGTCATTTATTTATAATATATTATATATGTATACTGTATAGGTATACTATGTATACCTGCCCGCTGGTTTTACCATAGAAATAATAAATTTATAAAAAAAAAAACTTAATAACCTCTTCAAATGTTGCATCTCAATACAAATTAATAAAATATTGATATTTACTAAAATTATCAATACTCTTGAAGAATTATTGTTATTGTTATATTGTTTTTTACATGGCGATTATAAAAAATTTAAAAAATAAATGTAATATTTATTTTCATATTATAATCTATTATCTTTTAACTGGTACATGAAATACAGTTATTTGCTATTCTGCAAACAAACACTAAATGCAAATATTATAATGATTAATCGGGTTAAAGTGCGGTATTCTTACATTACCCAATCTTCGTAGCTGCACGAATTATTTATATGGAAATTTAAAATATTATGTTTCATGACTTATATTAAGTTGTATAGGTATCACATGTAAGTTATACTTATAAGCTAGGTACTTAGCTACTTTACTCTAATAAACATGTTTGATTGACTCTTGAATACAATTACAAATGAATTGCGCACCTATGTGTGGATTTTTTTCTGTTAGAATATATTTCACGGTTATCATTCTAATAGATATTACAATAGATTGTACCTCAGTACCTAATCATTAATTATTACATAATAATATTGAGTAGTTTAAATTCCAATTAAATATTATAAACGTACTACGACTTTGTTATTATACACTGGACGTGTGATTGTATACAGTCGTATAAAACAAAGCTCTATTCACTGATAGTGTAAAGATCAGTTATATTTAAAATACTTTATGATTGATAATTTCAATAAATATTGATTTGATAGATTTATATATTGTATATATTATAATACATTTATTTATATATATATGTATATTATATTTTTAGGTACATGAATCTATTTTATATTGAAATATAAGCACCTAATTAAAATAATAATTTTCTAATTAATACACTGTACGTAACTATTATTATATACGCGCACAGGATCAATTATATAACGTTTCCTTAAATTTGATAAAAATGAAAATGTTGCAGTTTTCTAAGTAGAAATTCCTATTAGTCATAATATGATAATATTATACGTAAATGTAAACACTAGGTATAGCCGTTATAAGTATATAGTATTACAGCCGTCAAGAGTAAGAAGTAAAAATTAGTATTTAGTAAGTACCTAAGTAATATTAGTGGAACCAAAAGTAATTTTCAAATATTTAGTATGCAATAAGGTAGTTATAATATTAATATATTGGTATGGCTCTAATAACACTCCCTCAGTTCTCGGCTATTATTTACAGTCATGTTTATATACCCTAACAATAATATTTTAATCTGATAAAAAGGTTAAAATTGTATAGAGTTATCCTATATGAGATTACCAAAACAATTGTTTAATACTGTATACTATTTTGTATTGACACTAAGGTCCATATTATGTAGAATTAGTGAAGTATGATTAAGAGAATCAGAAGCCATGATTTTTGGTACCTTAAAATCATTACATAGAGTCATATTATAGTACAACACGAGAATTTATTGTCATATCATGTATTTTGAATGAAAATAAAAATTAAGGCCACCGAAAAAGTAACAATAACATAATAATACCAAGATAATAACATCTATTTTAGTAATATATTACACACGTAGGTATGTCAAAAATTGGGGGAGGGGTCATAAAAAAATGTACAATATAATAAATATTGTTATACGATATTAGTACAGTCGATCTATGCTTTTTATAATAACCCATAAACAATTTTTAATATACAATATTTTGATATGAACTCATCATATAAAGTATAGTTAGAGAACTAAATTAAGTGGCCCACATCAGTACACCATAATGATATTTACGTGAATCACAGATGTAGGTACATAATACATAATATAAAATATAGTATAGTCATCCGGGGGAAGGGGATGCTCGCCTATACATTTATACGCTGTTTCGGTTTACCTACCTACTATTTATGAATGACATATAATTATCTATAATATTATAATATAAAAAATATCTACATATTTTTATCTCCAATCTAAATATACAATAATACGTACCTATTATTGCGTACTTAAATGTGCATGTTATAATGAGTTCCTGACAAATGTGATCACTATAGTTTATAGGATACGAAAAAAAACGTGTATTTGAATTAAACAAAAAAAAAAAAAAAAATTAAGCCAAATCATTTAGAATCATTTAAAATGCTATATAAGTTACGTTTTAATAGAATCATTGTTTACCGAATAATAAATTCATTTTTATAGCATCTTTAAATAGACAAAATCAAAGCTTATTGTTTTCAAACGAACGTCATCACTGAAAGTTTTAAGTTATTACAATAAATATATTTATCCATTATTTTATTTCATCATAAGATAAAAAATGAGGTACTTACTATAATAATAAAGTAGATACCTACGTCATGTTTTGCATAACATTTACTAATGTATCTGGGAGTTTTGATCTTATAGACTAATATAAAAATTAAATTACGAGACGCTCAAGTTCAATCAACTATAAATTGCTGTTAAAGTATTATTATTATAATTTTTATTTTCTTGATAATACTTTGTATGTTTTGTATACTATCGAAATTACATTTGTAAATATTACACAGAATTCTCTGTATATTCGTACTTAAATTAATATTATAATTATTGCATTAATCTTACTCTAGATGCAACACGCGTCACTTAGATATACATAAATACATAATATTATTAATATAAGAATATAAGTTTGAATTAAGGCAAGTTTGAGGATAGTTCGAAAATATGTACAATAATGGCTATAACTACAAAACACATTGACATTAATAATTATGTCTTCAGACTGCAGATATTGCAATAATTATACACTATGTAATTTCACACATGCAATGGAATGCCAATCAGTTTTATCGGTTTACTTGCATAATGATATTATTTATATAAATATCGGCAACGACAATATTTTATGAAATTATGTGAGTAGAGGGTCAGATATAATATATGATATAGGTAAAAACATATTATTTTATACAATAATTCGTAATCCGGTGAGCAATAACGGCACTAACTACCTATGTAGAAATGTAAAATGTACTTATATTTTTTTGCGGCTAATTTACAGTAAATCAGTAAATTCAGTCAATTGTATACCTAACGTTCAGTATTGTAGGCACAATGACACTCTCGGAGAACTAAAATAAATAAAAATAATAAAAATAATCGATAAGGTATCAGTATGATAAGGAATCTATAAGGTATACATAACATGACATTAGTGTAATAGTATTAGAACCTAATTAAAACTTTACGTTTTATATTAACATACTATTGTTACGATATATTGTAAATATTATAGTAAACTTGAAATAAATTGTTAAAAATTGAACGGTGAAAACATTAAACCCGGTAAAATTGACACACATTTACGTTTACCCATAATTTACGAATTCGCATACATATAATTAATTAAATAAACCGTCAGTTTTGCAAGCAGGTTAACGGGTAGGTAAACGAAATTTTCTTTCGGTCGAACTAGATACATAAACCTGATACATTTATTATCAATAACACTGATCTTCAATGTGGATCCCTTGAAATTAAACATCGTTACAATTAGGTAGGTACAAATTATAATCAACCTTATAACTTCCACCTGAATAGGGACTGATGTACGATTACTATTATAGATTCAACGAGATGGCGGAAAGTCGAAAGACGTTTAAAAGAATCGATCTTTTCCACCCTTAAAATATAGGTACCTATGTACTATACCTACAGACTTTAGCAAGAAAATATCAATAATATATAAAAATAATGCATAGGTAATATTATAATAGGTATAATATATACGCGCTAAGCTCATACCAATCGCTTCGGTGACGGATCGCGAGCAGTTTTCAACGGCGTCGTCGGAACGGTTTAAATAAAACAATAACAATAATAATAATAATAATATTTAAAATGAAAAACTGCACTTAAACAACACTACACACAATAGGGTTTTACTACGTCGTTAAATCGCATCGAACGAATGAGAATAAAATGGAAAACTGTATGTTTGATAATATCGATAGATATATATATATATATTTTAACCGAACAGCGATGCACACGTTTAAGCTATACTTATAGGTATACCGGGATTAGAATAATATTGTTTTTATAATATATCGGTCCGGAAAACGGTAGCTAGACTAGATACGCCAACTGCGATGGTCCGGTTGTGACTGCTTCTCGCCTCTCGGCGTCCGTTTCTTACCCGAACGATGGCGAGTGCGCGCGCTCGTGTTCGGCCGCGTGCTTAGATAGGTAGGTAATAGGTATACACACACAACAAAGCAACAACAATAATAATAACATTATGACGGCGTTGATTATGTTAATAATTATCATAAACACGTAAGTGACGATGTATCAGAGCAATGTCGTTATTATATTATTATAATTCCGGAAACGCAATTGCCCGTGGACGGGAGCGACGAGGCGGTCATCACAGTGTATTAAAGAGGAAGGGAATCGCATCGAGACCGAAAACTAGTTTTCCCCACCGAAATGTCCAACGACTGTTGTACCTATGGTTATTTCACGACGCGGATCGCTAAAAAAAATAAATTAAGTTTTAGTAAAATAAACTATACGCAGACGTCATACATCATGATGATTTAACGCTATACTTAATACGTACGCAAGATGAATCTTTTATTAGTAGGTAAACAATAATTTACTTGAAAAGTTCTAACATTTTTAGGAATATTTTAAATTTGTTTCTTCAAATTGAACATGTAAAGCAACGAAACAATAGATATTTTTTAAGTATTATAATATAATATGCTTTTTACATATTTTTAAGTTTTTTTATTTTTCTGAATACCTCAAAATAATTGAAGAATGAATTTTTAATTTCATACACAACGAATAATTATTATTTATAGCAACGAATTAATTAGTTATAAGTAACTTAAATTTAAATAAGCCGAGTGAAATTATCAGGAATAGGTACTCCTTAAAATGTTAATTCACTACTATTCCATTCGTCAATAAATAGCCAATAGGCATTAGGATAAGCAGTAGATACCTATTACTGATTTAACATTTGATTTAAAAAATAATAAAAAAAATATTTTATTTTAAAAATATATGTTTTATTATACATTCAAATTATGTAAAAAACAATATATATTTCTAGAAACGTCAATTAAAAAAAATAAGTGTTTACTTCCAACAGAAATCACCTTATGGCTGCTGAACGCCCACGTGTCGGACGAACACCACAAACACATTTACATTTTTTTTCAACGGTTAATCCACCTCAATCCTTTTGGTAGCCAGTGCCCAGTAGGTATAGGGTACTTTTGTACGATAACTTAACATTATGTAACAAAGTTTCTCCCATTCCTGTACATCTACCCAAAATATTTTGGTCTCTAAACTCATTACACTATGCGTTGTTTTTGTTTATTTTGGAGTGATATATATATATCCTATCTTAAGTCTTTGACAGAAGACTATTGCCAAAGTCAATACTATCCAATTGATAATAATCTTTGAGATGGTTCTCATATGGTCTTCTTGTTATTATGAGATTAAAAAAAAATACACAAATATTATATTAGTATATCGGTATTATATTTGTATCGTAGAATAGGTCGGTTACTGTAGGACTGATATGAGACGCATCGGGAGTTTTGAAAACAAATCGAGTATGAAGACTGAAGGATGAGTCATGACGGTAAATCCAATTGAGTAACTCAGGATTTATTTAATTATAGATTTTACGGTAATATAAAATTAATTTTATGGACTATGCATTTTTAAAACCTCACATTGAAATATGTAAATATATAATCAATGATTAAAAATTCATTGGAAAAATACATGCTTTCCTTAAACGTGTTTGTTGGCTCAAGTAAATACAAAGCAGACCACCGAGCTACAGGTTGAAGGCCCCTGATATATAAATGATAACGGTTTAGACTAGTATCGGGTTATTGGCTAATTATGACATGAAGAAGTTTTCAAGTGCATTAACCACTATTAAATAATATTTCTGTGTTTCGAACAAAAGTTTTCAACTAGTTGACACGGAAAACATAATAAAAATCTTTAATTTACTTACAACTGTGCTAATTAGTAGATGAGTATGCGTTAGGTAGGTTCAAAACTTAAAAATACTTGTAATGTACCTAATTACAATTTAAGTAAAAATTTTAAAAAATTTATTTAAATACATTTGTTGTGTAATACTGGGATATAAAAAGTTAGAATACCGCGTTTGGCCGTTGTAGAATATTTAAATCATGTAGTCTAAGGGTTGAAAACTGAGAGATACAAATGACACAAATTTATTATTAGACTTTGAGTTATGAAAATATTTTCAATAACTCCAAACAATAAAATTGTACACATTTAAATATCAGGAAATTCAAAATGTAAATAATATATAGGCAATATTTATTAAGTTGTTTTGGCAAATAAAACAAGGTTAACTTCAATTCACATTATGCTTTCTTCGTGGTAAAATAAACAGAAGTTTTTTTTATTTGAAACCTTGTAAGCACATAATAATTGTGTACATATTGAAGTCTTATTCATTGATTTTTGTAGTATTTGTTAATAGAATATTAATTAAAAAGAATATGGGAATATAATTATATTATAATATTATTATTATTTTATAAATACATAAAAAAATTCAACAATTATGAAAATAATTATCATAAATATATTCCAGGTAGTATAACAGTGATTTAAACCACGGCTATAGATAATATTTATATATTTTATCTAAAGCTGTGGTTTATGTAAAGCATTTTAGTATTTATATACCTATACATATTACATACAAACTCTTATCACACAATAGGTTAACAAAAAAAAAATATAAAGTATCGTTTGAAAAACAAAATTAATAATATTTAAAAATTAAGATTTATATTATTGTCAATTAATTCAATTTATAGAGAGTTGATTCAAAGTTAATACCAGACAATATGTTAACCAATGACCAAACATATGGACCAAAAAATTCCTCGGGTTTCTCTTCCTCCACATATTTGAATTTAAGATCTGGGAATTTCTACAAAAAGATAATATCAGCAATAAAAATATTGTTTTTTGAAAAACGTATGATAATTATGGCTATACAATTTTAACAATTTTACCTTCATGAGATCTCTGGGCCATTGAAGGGACCAATGTTGTACTCGGGACAACATTGTATTTACATCAGATGAATTTAATAATTCTTCTTCACGTTCGAGTTTTGCTGAAAAGAATGTTATGACCATATCTATGTTCTGGATGACATCATGGAATGCTTCATGGCTCTTCAATGGCTCAAACACTTTGCGTTGGTAGAGAAGAGCATACACTAAATTAGGGTTGTGTATCAGTTGATTTGATAGACATGAATTTATCACTTCTAGTACTATACGTAATGCTTCATCAATGGCACTCATCTAAAACAATAAGTCCATGTAAATTTGATATTATAAAATATAAAAGGTCTACATCAAGCCAAATTCAAAAGTTGATGATATTAAAATAAGTGTTTGGAATTTAAAAACTAACATCTTGATTTGGACTTCTCAAAAATGTTTTTGATAGCACCTCATATAGACTCAACATTCTTTGACAAACATATGGATGCAATTGATTAAATTGTGATGACATGTTTGCTAATGCCGCAAAACAATTAATGTGTAAGTATTTATCCTGAAAATAATATAAATGAGTAAGAAAAGTAAATTTTTTGAAAGATAGCAAGAAAATAGTTGCTTACTCTCATTTTTAACAAATTATATTGTGCTGTTCTTGTAGTGACCAAAATAATAAGACCTCCTAGAGATATTTCAGACACCACTCTTTCTTGATACCAAGTAGCACCTTTCAATATAATACTATGGACGGTTTTGTTGAAGAGTTGATCTTCTGTCAGTATCAGCAGTACAATAAGGGCCATATACATATGCTGAAATCGACTGCTCTGTGTATTGTAAATTGTTCTCAAAAGTGGAATCAACTAAAGAAAATTGATAATTCAAAATTATTCACCATTATATATGGGTAAAAATTGTTATATCATACCACTACTTCAATATCAGTGCGAGCCAAGAGAAATGATTTAAAACTAGGGTTACAATGTATCAAATGGTACAATAATAAAGTTTTTTCTTCGCTTAATGGAGCATCTGGATTATCACCCAAAAATTGGTATATAACTACAAGATTGTCTGAAAATGTAACATACATTACAATTAACATTATTTTGGAAATTATTTAGTCATAATTCAATTACTAAGTAATATAATTTTTAAAAAATTGTTACCTGACAGCGAAGAAATACAGGTACGATATGGATTTCCTTTCGGAGGCGGCGGTGATGTGCAGTGATTAATTAATATTAATAACACACTAATTGACAATGAACTTAAAGGACTCTGATTTGTTTGAACAGGAACATTAGTACTCAATGTCAATATGTTCCATAAGTTTGCTACAATAATGTAAATAAAAATTAGTATTTAAAAAAAATGAATAATAATAAATAATAATTTCTCACAAGCTAATCCATAGAAAATGCCACCTCCTGATAACACAGGTGGCTTAATTTGCTCTGTATACCTTTGTAACAATGCTTTTGACAATTTTACAGCATCAATATTTTCCATGAATATTCTTAAAAAAATATGATTTAAGTCAGATTATAATTTTCAAAATTATTTTTAAGTTGACATACCTGTATATAATGAGACTACTAGACGTTTGGATGGTATACATTTGAATAGATAAAACAACTATAATACAATTTAAACTCTCTAGGTGAATCGAATAGGTAGAATCCCTATAAAAATTATAGTCCATGTCAATAATGAAAAAAAAAAATGTTTATAAAAATATAACAAATATACTCACGTTACTTTTAATTCAGAAACAATTTTAACTAAAAGTGATAAAAACTTGAATGATGTTGTCTCATTTAAATCTTCTGGAACAGCGTACTCTTTTCGATCACCTAATGCTACTTCAATTCCATCTGAAACATAAAAGACAATTTATCCTTAAAATGTGTTATGATATAAATCATAAAATGATTAAAGCAACATTAATTTGAAAATTTGATTTTAAACTGCATATTAATATACATTAGTAATTTAAAAACAGTGATATGAATATATAAGTGTATGATTGTAGATAACAGTGTTGTACTCAAACTATGATTTAATATATGATTATATTTTATAAAGATTATAATATTATCTATAAATTAAAATTGATAAATTTCAAAAAAATATTTGTCAACTTATTGAATTTGTAAATATTAAAGGATTAACTGTATTGATATATTAATGGTTTTTAAATAAATTAAATTTTAAATTATTAAATTTAAAAACTAGATAGGTAGATGTTTAAATTAATTATACCTACTCCAATACTTTATAGTAAGTATAATATGGTTAAAAATTAAATTATTGTTTATTATTACCTATATCTATACTTATCATTTAGGTAAAACTGTATTTTTCATTATAATTTAATTAGATTGACACATACTAAAGTTAATAGTTTTTTTTTATCCAAAATTGACTGAAAATAGAGCCAAAATAATATAAAATATAAAGGTACTTTATAATTATTAATTTTCAATCTTTAATTTAATAAATAAGTTACCTACTTGATTGGTTAATTTTCCATAGTACAATAAAATCTGAAGAAGTAAAACAATCAAAGAGTGTAACATAAAATCTAAATATTTAATAATTAAATTTAAAAAAAAAAAATTGTGCAGAATATTGTATTTATAGACTTACCGGTTTGTAGCTCAAATTGATTGATAATTTCAATTTCTTTTGAGTTTTGAACAAGATATTTGAGGAAATACCGAGCAATAAACAGACCATTGAATACTTGCCACCGTAAAATATTGCTAAAGACATTAAAATACATTAAGCAATAATTATAATATACTTTTGAATGTTGAGAAGTTATGAATATGCCAAGGTGGATTACTTTTCTTCGGCTTCTAACTTTTGGAAATCGGCTTTGTCCAACAGCAGTCTGATCAATGTCTTGAAATTGGAAGTGTTTCTATTGTTGACAACCAGCGATTCGCAGATGCTCTTGAGACGATCAGTCAACATCTTATCGTCTTGACTGAAAACAACGAGACTATTAAACGGCGATCGGAGGCACTGCGTTTGTCGATAAGAAGACTTATGTAACCTTTTGATTTACACTCACCTACAGGTCGGCGGGTTCAACGAGAACGTGAGGAACGTGTCCCAGAACGGGTCGTCTATGGTGATCTCCAGCTCACCGGCCAACCGCAGTAGACAGTCGTTGTCGGCCAGTTCGCCGTGACTCGATCCAGCGCCCATGTTAAAGACGGTTGTAGGGTGCACCGACTTCGTTAGCTCAGTCGGCTAATGGCGCGCTGGTTTTGGGAGCCGTCGGGCGGCCGATAAACGCATCGGCTGGTGGTCGTGGTGCGACAGCGAACTTACCAAAACGCAGAGCGTCCGACCGATCGGATCGAAACGATGAGAATCTACGACGAAACGGATTCTGACGGCGTTTACGTTAGGCCCGCGAAACGGCAACAGATAAGAAATCGAACCGGAAATGACACTGACAACTACTGTAATGGCAACAACAAAGGCTAATAGAAAATTAAAAAACACCTCTCCATCGACCGCGACTTCCCGTCCGTCGGTGTGTACTTTTTTTGTCTGCGGTACGGCCGCCGCATTCGTCCGCGTACACTCTTATCTATTGCACACCGCGTGTTATCAGCACTGCTGCGACTGATAACGTCGGTGGCTCTCGTACGGTTCGACGGCGGGCGCGCGATCGCCGAACGATGAACACCGTGCCACGATGGCAGATTTTTACGGTTTTTACCCGTAGAAGTGAGTACGCGATCTGACTCCTATAACATTTAAAATGTCGACTATTTTGTTATACAATCGACATATAATCGTGATGTAATATTTGTCATCGTCATTATATTATTTTGCTGTCTTGTTGAATCGCACGACGATGGTACCATTGGTACCTATGTGTGTGTAGAGTTCGGGTGGTGGGGAAACGGAAAGATTGAAGCACACGGTCGAGCATCACTTTTGAAGTTTTTTTCTGTCGGAAAACAAAAACGTGGAAAGATAAAACGTCAGCCGACGAAAAAAAATATTCAATTAAATATCTTTAAATTACTGTATAGCAGTAAAATCACGTTTTTGTTGTAAAAAGTATCGTGACAAATCGTGTGTTGTTTTCTTTGTAGAATTAACAGTAATATAACTATATTATATTAGTTGTTGTTATCTAATAAGTATATTTTATTATTGTTTTTATACAAAAATACTAATTTGATACTTTAGAATTATCTATAGATACCTATATAATATATTATATAATATAAATAATGTTATAAAACCAAAACAACGGAAATTTGTTCATTTAAATCATAAATGTACATTGTACCTATGCCCAAGAATTATTGAATTATGTATTTGATTAATACCCTCTTGCAATCTTAACTAGTGTGACTTAGCTACATTCATTCAAAGAGGACCATATTTTGTGACATTGGCCATTGAGCCGTGAACGTATCGTCAGTACAAAATTAAGAAAAAAAATTAATTATTTTTTAAAGTCTATACTCTATACATCTACCCACATGTTATTATACTTATTACGTATCAAAATACATAAATTTTGAAAATATATAGTATATTTATATTGGGAAGAAGTTATGAATTAAAAAAAAAAATAGTTTGATCAAGGCTCAAATGTGTTTCATTCTTTTCCTATAAAAATAAAAATAAAAAACGTTAAGGGAGTCCAGCGTACAAACACTGTTGCAGGTTGATTTTTCATTTGGTTTCGTGTAACTAGGTGTGGGTGCTTACTTTTTTATGTCCCAAAAATGCCGTTCTTATATTTCATATAATACAAATGTATTTATTACATTTCACGTATACTGTTGCCTATTGAATAAAAATCCGTTCTCACTCGTTCTGACAATAATCACAAGTATAGCAGAGGTACCTGCAGCAGTCGTGCTATAATATAATATCTGTACGCAGTACTACGCCTCCACTGTATGTAAGTATATTGTATTTTTATTATAGGTAGGCGCGTTGGTGGGTGCAGGTATACTATACAATGAGAACATAATATTATGAGTAGGTGTCATTTATGATTCGGTTATATTATTATACTACGCGTACGTACTACGTACATAACAATATTGTAGCTAGGGTATAAAAATACACATATAGAATGGACGATTGTTATTGTGTGATAATGAGCGACAGCGGTTTATGTTTACCTTGTAGGAGGGGTGCTTTTGCTGTGATAAACTTCAATATACGGAGTGATTTTACTTTATCAAGAAATCAATTTTAGAAAAACGTTGATATAATAATATCCGCAAATAAAATAATTTATTGGCCGGTTCACAGTAAACCGGAAAATCATACTGTATTGACGTATTATACATTTATACATAACACATGCACTACCATCAGGGTGTATAGTGATAGTCTATATAAATTATGTACTATAATAGTATAAATCGAGTGTGCAATAAACCGTGTAGCGGATATCCGTAAATGCATATAATTACATTTATTGTAATTTAATGCACTTGCTGTTTTATTTACAAAGGTTATTTGAAAAATAAAAACACATGTAACGTTACTATCATTAAATTTTAATTTAATTATTAGTTTTCAAAAAAAAACTACAAGTTCTGCTATTAGAATCATTTTCTTAAATTTAATAATATACGATCGACAGTAAATTTCTTCAATATTACAAAACTTAAACTTCATTTTTTTTTGAAAATATATAAAAAATAATTCTTTTATTGTTGTAATTTATACGATTTTAAATAGTTATAGTATTTTTTATACCATAATATAATATAATTAGCTATATTGTTGTGTATACCTATTACCTATACGCTGAACGATAATCATTGACTTTTAAAATTGTGTTACTACGATCTTAATGTGTCGAGGCCAATCAATAATATTATACGTATACTATATGTATATAAATTATTACATTGTTATTGAAATATATATTATACTCAACTGTATTTTATAGGCATAGGTACGCTCGCAAACAATACAAAAATATATATCTCTATACGTATAGATACATATTGGAATTTAGAACGAGCGTATTCCAGGGTTGTGAATCGACCATGCAATCGAATTTCGTTGGCTATACGTAAACATAATATTATTATTATAGTAGTTCTATACTTCAATTGCCAGTTATTACGCCTTTTCCGCGATGTTTTTTTTTTATTTCATTTACAACTTCGTTTCTAGTGCACTATTATAATATATAAGTATCTATATTTATGTATACAGGTTTTGAATACGTGCGTATATACATAATACTATTGTGATACGCAACGACCTATAGGTAATGTATGTTAATCTAAGTATGTATAGGTATAGCACATATATTATTATAATGTTTGATAACACATATACGTATACATATATAATACAAGATGGTTACATCATCGAAATACGCGCGAGGTTTGAATGTAGAATAAGAGTGCGTTCTAAATCCAATTTGTTTTTTTTGTAGCTATTTTTGTTTTGTTTAGATTCTGAGCTCGAAATGTAAGAACGCTATATTATATAATATTATATTGGTTTTTAATGAGAAGTGTGACATTTTTATCTCTTATTTCTTTCCTATACCTATATCGACTTGTGTCTCGAGTTTTAATGAAAAAAAACACCATATTATGCGACTCTCTTTCAATGATTTGTGAACTGGTCGAATGCTAATATATTTAGGCATATTATATTTTTTTACTCTCTCAATGGTTTTCCATAAAACTATAAGAGACTGTCGCTATACAATAGAAAAAACGTCAGCCGAATAATAATATTATATATTATTTAAACTCTATAAAGACATTAGAGCACCAGCTGTTGAGTTGTACCTTTACGACCGTAGTCGTTGTAATAATTTTATATTGCTTTTGGATTAGAACACAAGAAGCCACACAGTGTTCTCACTGATTTTGATCGATGTTCTGGACACAGAAATTTTCAGTTAAGAACGAATTTCATTGAAAATACATGAAACATAAAAGTTATAAGCGTTTAGATACCTATACAACAATAAGTCATATATAATAATAAGTCAATTCATTTGAAACGAACGAAACAATTAGACGAGCATTTCACTCGAAATATAATATACCTATAATAATTGGGTACTTACAAAATATATTAATATTATTTTATAACTAGTTATGTCTAACTTGTTTAATTAACATAATTTTTTTAAATGTTTTCACTTACCTACGCGTTTCTTCTAAATTAATTTATACTTATGATAAGTTACATTTTGATTTTTAATTCATATAAATATTGGGATAAACTATAGGTAATATATACGATTAAGCAAACTAAAGTAAATGTATTTTACTATTTATATAGGACCACGGACATGCTTTTTTTGAACATAGTTAATATAGTTAGGTATAGTTGAGTTAGTTACCTGGTGGCTGATGTATAATATGGTGTTGATTTGAAAGTCTTCGTCTAGTCATTTTCCTTTAAACGAGTATAACTAAATAAATATATAGGCATATCGATTAGCTATTTATTATATTTGAATCGAGTAATATTATCGATGTATTGTAATGGGACGTATAAACTCTCGTAACCCGAATATATAAAATATAATTTCTTGTTGTATAGTGAACATACATAAACTGAACGATTAGTTATAACTGTTATAAGGTTTGGTCGTTAGATTGACTGATATACCTTCCTATATTTCGTACCGATATATATATATATATATAATATATATAATGCACATACTACAGTGTATTTGCGAAACTGCTAAGTCGCTACTTAATGTTCGCATTGTTATTTTCTTAATAGCAATGAATCAGTACTTGTATACTTATCACTGAATATATTTTTTGTTCACATAGAACCTCTATTGATTGTGTTCTCAGAGCTCATCATCGGATGCTGTTTAGTGTTTACAACAAGTGTTTAATATTATTATTGTCTTTAGTTAAATCAAAACAGTGGAATGAAATATCGTATTTAGTTAACTATAAGTTAATTAAGTTAGATACTTATTAAGCGTACCTATTTCTCAAAGGGTGTTGATCATGCTTTTGATTAATACGTAGATAATAATAATATATTATTGAAACGATATTGATTTTTGAAAAATAAAAATTATCAATAGATATCTTTTTATATAAATATTATATTGCAACTGCAAGAGATGGATAATTATAAAAATAAAATAGTAATTACACAAAATCTTTTAAGTTCATAGTCTAAAATTTTAGTGCAAACATTAAATTAATTTGTCTATGGTAAATTTTTCATTAATTAAAATTATAAAACTTACCATGACTTTTAATAGCTGATTTTTGATACCAATATTTCAAGAGAGAAAAATTTTGGGAATAAATGTATATGTGTATCTAGTAAATATAGTAATTAATTTAATAACCGCATTAAAAAATGAAAGAATATTCAGTTGATCCTCCAGTATTATATATTTTCTTCTGGGTAGGTAATGATAATATATGTAGGTTGAAGTTTAGAAATCAACTACCTATATTATATATACATATAATATTGATCGAAGTAATCATATCGACTCTCGATGATAACTTAATTGAAACCTATTGCTTTATGAATTTTTAGTTTTTCAAAAATAAGTGAAAAATTATAAGTTTGTGAGAATTGCGGATATTATACGACACTAGGTATGACATATTATTAAACATTTAATATATTCATCTATTCAAAATATTGTTTTAAATTATAATACATTACGTCTGTGTTTAACAATTTTTCATTGCAAAATTTATGTAATAATCTGAATCAGCCGAAAACAATTTATTTTTAATTAATTACAATTTAGTACAATTTAATAGCTTAATAAATCTATAGGTATTATAAGAACTAAAAAAAACTTTTATTTCGAAAATGAGTTGTGTTTCAATTTCAAGTCTTGAAAATAAATATAAATAAGGCTACCGCCGCGAGTATTATTATTGCAGTCCGAAATTTCAATAAACCTCGAATGCAAATTCAAATGCATTTCGGTGTTTGACAATTATTCATCATAGTCATCACCTAACGCGTTCTCGCTGTAGTTCATTTCGACAGCCGTGCGCATTATTTCTTTGACTATAACATAAATAATAATCAAAAAGTTTCAGCAGTTTGAACTTTTTCACCCTCAACTGAAATTATTTATCTTCTCTTAATTTCTCATCTACTTAGGTAAAAGTAAAATAATACAGTATAGTCAGTATAATATGTTTCAGACTAAACTTTAAAAACGTCTTTTCCCAATCGAAATCTAAAAATGTCATCATATCACCATAGCTATTTCTGTATACTATATTCAAAATAAGTATATTACAATAGGATTTACAAGATTATTTACTTTCATAGAATTCAAACTAGTTAAAATTTATAAAAATGATCAGTAAAAATATAATATATGAAACCTATTATACAATAAAATAAAAATGTAATTAAAAATGTGTAATATAAATGTATAATATAAATATAAATAAAAATTATATTGAAAAAAATCTTTAAAATCGGCATTTATAATTATTTATGGAATTTAAAAATTCGAAATTTGTTATTTCCTTTTTTCTTTTTTTGTTGCTGGTTGCATAAATTTAATAGTATATTATTGTCATCGGCATTGAATTTTTGTCTTTTATGAAGTCTATTACCAAATTTGTTCAATTATGTTGCCCGCAAAACTGTCCAAAATCTCTAATTAGTTGTCGTCGTCTTAGTGAAATGCATTTCAACGATAAACGCAAACCATAATTTAATTGACTTCGATTTCATGTTTAGGAAATATATACATTATACATTGATAAATTATTATCGATAAGTAACCCTAGATTCCTTTCTATTTGGAATGTATAAGATACTTCGATTTTCCAAATAATATTTAAATTAATAAAACTGGTCGCATGGACTTGTTAATATTATAATATGCCTATAGCCTATAATACCTGTCTGCATAAAGTGACTTAGCACCAAATATTATGTACTTGTTACCTATATTTTATATACTTTATATTATGTATAACTGTTTGGTTTGTTTTTAAAAAGGCCATTCACAATGGTTACTTGTATGAAACATGTTTATTTCTAATAATACACGCTGTACGATATGCTGCAATTAAAATAGAAACTATAGGCACAAGTGCACATTACGAGTACCTATACGATCAGCCATAAAACAAAGGAACGCGTGCATGTACGTAATAATATTATCAATAATATATTAATATTATGTTCATCAAATCGTAGTCATCACTCATCAGGTATAATCACTTATTTCAGCTCTCGCGGGCAATTGAAAACAATAATCCGACAGGTTCGAGTCTCGAAAAGCATACAGTGCTTCGATAAACATATTATTATACTATAATACGGTTTGCATTCGGGTATCCACTTATCCTGCAAGTATAGTAAAGTATTAATATAATAAAATAATATATTATTATTGTTTGTGGAATAGGAGTATACTCGTGTAAAATCTTTTGTGCAAGGTGGATATATATATTATATTATAATATCTACTTTGCTTTTGTGTTTTGTATTACATGAGTCAGATTTGAAACGATATAGGTATAAACGGTCGGAAATAATAATATTATTATTATATCGTATTGTTCTATTATACTTAAATGAGCTTTAATAATGTAATTATAGTGAATATAGTATATTGAGAGAGTGCACCAAAGACTGAATGTATTTTTTGTCTTTTCGGTGAAACTGAATTCGCCGTCGATCTCGATAGCTCACCGAGAGGTGCTCGAAGCGAGATTACAGGGGTTTACAAGGTTTATAAGGCTTCCAAGTACCTATAATACATTACTATAGACAATAGTAATATGTACCTATATATATGCGCCTATATGTTTTGCAGATTTATATCCATCTAAATATAATAGGTATATTATTATATATGTACATATTATTAATGTATATTATATGTACAGTACACATGTATGTAACATTATATCTAACAAAGTTTGTAGCTCTCGCCTCTGGCACACAAAATTTTATGACTATTCGGTGTTATTAAATAGGCATTTGTGTGTATTTTGAAGCTATACCTAGAAAATATTCATAGTTATTGATTTATATCGTTCTTAATTTGTTGACAAATAACGTAATATGTTTCATCAGCATGTTCAATGCTTATTATTGCTCATACTTCTTTATCATTTAAAAATGTATTTATTCCAACAATGATTTTTGGAAATATTTTAGTATACACTATAATTGTATATAATTGAACTATACAAGTTTAAAAATTTCGTTCAAATTTTGATTGACATACATTAAAATTTTCAAAAGAACGCACAATAAACGAAGGGTATGGTTCTTTTTTGAAAAAAAGAAGTTTGTGTGACCCTAGGAAACTTGTCAAAATACGGGATAAAAAAAAGTATATTAATACAACAGTATTTATAATATATGGTTAGTAGTTAAATAGATATACTGAAAATACAAAAACCATAATTTAAATAAATTCATTGAACAGTTTATGGTAAGCATGCTTGATGAATCACACTGTATATTATACAGTTGTATAAATATATTATACTTTCATTCGAGCAGTAGGTAATGTACATTTTGTACAATAGCTGATAGGTATAAAAAAGGACGGAATATCTAAAAACCCATTTATGATCGTCATAATTCTAATATTGTTTAAATATTTAATATTATACCTCGTGAAACCTTGATAAAAACATTTATATAGTAATTAGTTAAAGGACGGTTAATCAATAATTATATTCTCTGATCATAATTAAGATTTCCTTTAACTGATTGTCATAAAATGTTTACAACCCACACGAGTGGCTGTGCGATGAAATGTATCGTATCATATTACTGATGTTCTATAATGGTAATTATATCCAAATAATCGATTGTACTGTGCAGATTAAATAATAGGTACTCAACATCAGAAAACATTATATAGATAATACACACCGGAGGCGCTCCCTGTTTTTTGTGACTTGTAAACAAGTAAAGTTGAATTTGATAACTGTTTTCAAGTTGAGCTCATAATAACAATATTATCAGTTGATTTGGTGGTAACTTTTCAGTAAACTACCAACTCTAACCTAGTAACTTCTAATTTATTTTGTGCTACTAAAATAGAAGATAATGTATTCCGTTTTGTTGCACACACCAAATGATTTACTAAGCTAGTACACTCCCATTTTTTCCATCAATAGTACATTTATTTAAATTCTGACTTTCGGGATTGTTTTGTAGGTTATTTCAAAAACTGAAATTTTTATTTTATGCCATTTAAGGAGTATCATGTGACAATACAAACTTCTTTTTTCAAAGAGAATCACTTTTTACTGTAAAATATCAATGTAGGTACATAAATCGAATTTCAAACGAGTAGTTTTTGGATTATAAAGTTGTTTACTTATAGTATACTAAATGATAAGTTAGTATAACAGTTCATACGATAATATATTTAAAAATATTATTGAACAGAGGGCTTTGATGGTTTAAAAATAATAGAAAAAAAGCTAATTACTCTTTTCTGGAAAAAACATATGTTTATCTTAACACAAGACTTTCCTTCTTAAATTGTATAACATATTGAAGTAGGTACCCTCAAGTCATGGACTTCAAGTTAGTATGCTTACAAGACTACTTAAGTCGAAAAAATCAAAATTTGTGTTGGTGCATCATTTAAGGATAAATAGAGAGTGAATCACTCTGTATATTAAAATATGACTACATAATATAATGTATATATATTATATATATATATATATATTTTATCGGATTGCGAGTACCTGCGTTCATTGTTAGTGTTTACTATCTGGAGCGTGTGCGTGCACCTCGTTCATGGTATGAAACGCAGAGACTTTATCGGTCGTAAAAACAAACAATAATAGCATGTATATCTATATGTGGCTATATACTTCTTAGTATAATACATCGGCTTTAATGAAAAACCGATAATGTTAAAGCATAGTATAGCGAATTTTGTCGGATATATGAATAACGCGTGTACCGTGTATATAATATTAGTACCTACTGTGCACGACATACGAAACTCGTGCACTTAACACCACTATATAGGTAAAATAAAAGTGACTATGACGTAGGTGTATAGTATTACGATATTATTAATAATTTACCTAAAATATTATGTAATTTACACCTCGGAAGCTTCTCGAAGTCCTGGAGCGGTTTCTTATTATAATATACAGTAATATTAGGTATAACATATGCGATATATTATTGGTATACGACCAGTAGGTACGAATGGTTTACTTTTGACATTTTTTTTTATCGAACTTCCTGGGACGGAATTAAAAAAAAATAATGCATATAGTGCATTACTAGTGCATTATTAATTATTATTACACATATGCATATAGTGATTTTATTTCTCAATAAAGAATTTATTCTGATTTTATGGCTTATCATTAGGGTTCAAATTTTAAGGCAAAAGTCTTTCTTTCAATAATCTTAATAGAAAAAATAATTTTTATCCAAAAATATGTTTCATTTAATTTCTAAGACGATGGATGTATTTTTTTTTGCCTTTTTTACTTATAAATGCCTTTTTTGTGTTTAATTTCCAATTGATTTAATAATATTATACATAGCTTACGTATTATCGATACAAATGGGTTTTATGTTTAGCAATATTTATCGATATCGCTGATATAATAAGTTATCATATTTACGAGTAGCTGCTTAAAGCCTTAAAATTGTATTTTCAAGTACTGTTTTGAAATTTAATATTTTAGAAAATCAATATTTTCAACCAAATCACATCTACTTAAAACAGTTAAAGCTATTTAGAGTAACAAATCGTAAGTATTTGTATTAATTTAATAGTTTAAAAATCATAGATTGAATTTACTCGTTGTAACTGGAGTAGAAGTGCTTGGTGGATCTCACAGTAAATACTTGTTTGTTGATGTGTTGACCATCGTTGAGTAATGGTCACATATTTGAACTTTTAATAACTTAACAGTTTTCGTTTATTTGTATTTATTATGCATATACTATAATAACATATTATACGAGCTCTTTGACTTTGAAATTGTTAACACACATTTTTATATATATATATATATATATATATATCAGTATTAATAACACTGAATAAATAAATAAATAGTTCCTTTAACCATTTATGTATAGTTAAATGGATAACCGGGCTAATCCAAGTTTAAAATAGTAAATTAGTTATTCCTACTAAACCAAAAGGCTATTATACATTATATTCTATTATACAGTATGTCCCAAAAGTCCCGTATCACCCTTAATATCTCCATGTAAAATCACTATATTTAAACGCGGTTTTTTTTACAGTACTAAGTATGAAAATTCTGATTGAATGGCATAAAATTCAATTTTTTTTTTTTTTAATTCAAAAATTTTCAAAAAAATTTTTTACGCATTTAAGAATTTAAAATTTTTAAGATAGCCATTTTGTTGAACATACTTTTTAAAACAGTTCAAAAAAAAAAATACTAAAATTAAATAAAAATTGACCAAGTTAGAGCAAGTTATGTTTTTGAATAATTGGTAAAAAAATCAATTATTGTTTCACATTTCAATAATGAAATATCTAATTTCAACACACGACAATACTTTTGCATTCCTAATTAAAATTTTGATTTGAATAGAAATAAAAATAGCCGTATTATATCGTTTGCTGAACAGTGAAACTGGTTACCTATTTTTAAGTATTTTAATTATCATTAAGTGAACCTAAAGTTACGGTATTGGACATAATCTTACAGTTATAATTCATAAAGTCATAGACAAGCTGCTTATAGTTATGGAATTGAGTATCCTGATCGTAAAAAACCATCGTACAATGTTATCAACAGATTAATGTCTCGATTTTTGGTAACAGGTAAAATTGCATTATTCTCAAATTTATAATAAAGTTGCAAATTTTGGTATTTGGATACGTCCGAACCATTTCAGACGAGTTAGTCTAATAAGCGACTGAACCTTATATCCATAAGTCTTATAAGTGACGTGGTGTCCACTGTACATATGTCTAAGAAATCAATTTTTTTATTCAATAAGCTAAATATCACGTAGATATTAGGTAGTGAGTGTTAAGCTGTGTACCTATTATTGAAGTATTTTATTGATTTCATAATTTTTTTAATAACTTAATTTTAACTCTTAGGTAACGTCAATGAACGAAATAGGTCAGGTAGATCTCAAAGTGTTACAAACATAGATAATATCATCAAGTATCAACATTCTTGGAAGTGTAGCTGTAGCTCAAAAATTATCCAATACCGTAACTTTAGGTTCACTTCATGATAATTAAAATACTTAAAAATAGGTACCTAACCAGTTTCACTGTTCAGCAAACGATATAACACGGCTATTTTTATTTCTATTCAAATCAAAACTTTAATTAGGAATGCAAAAGTATTGTCGTGTGTTGAAATTAGATATTTCATTATTGAAATGTGAAACAATAATTGATTTTTTTACCAATTATTCAAAAACATAACTTGCTCTAACTTGGTCAATTTTTATTTAATTTTAGTATTTTTTTTTTTGAACTGTTTTAAAAAATATGTTCAACAAAATGGCTATCTTAAAAATTTTAAATTCTTAAATGCGTAAAAAAATTTTTTGAAAATTTTTGAATTAAAAAAAAAAAAAAATGAATTTTATGCCATTCAATCAGAATTTTCATACTTAGTACTGTAAAAAAAAACCGCGTTTAAATATAGTGATTTTACATGGAGATATTAAGGGTGATACGGGACTTTTGGGACATACTGTATATCGGTTGAATTACTTTGTTACTAAGTTACTTAAACTTAAATAAGTGAGTAATTACTATCTTTACTATTATTCATGGTAAAAATTAAACGATACAACATTTAAATCGCAAAACAACACATCATCCGATTTAATAACAAGGATATATTAAATATAATTATAACAATATTCATTTTATTAACCTATACGGACGCAATCTTTATTCGTATTTTTTAATTTAATGGTTCAAGTTGTTTTTTCGTTAAGTAAAATTATTTTTGTTTTCGATACAAATACTAATGAGCGTATAATGACTGTTAATCCATTGAAATTCTAAGGTTGTAAATAATTTCTTCGAGAATTCCATTCTCCGAAAGTTGCAATTTTATAATTTATTTTATAAGCCACATCAGACTACGCCGCTTACCGTGAGTATCACGATATGACAGCATTCAACGTCAAACTGTATGAGTATAGCTGCGGTTGAAGGGATCGTTAAAATATTAAATACGTTTTGTTTATTCCATCCACCCACTATAATATTATGTATAAAGTATAAATTAAAATGTTTAATTCACTTTTAAATTAAGAATGGATGACAATCCGCGTGAATTATTTAATGTTTAAATATAAAAGATATCAATATAAAATACATAATAATATCTTAATATAATACATAAAAGTATTCAATGTTGTAAAATATGTCATAAAAAGTTTGTTTGTCACAAGCGCTTGTTTATTTTAAAATATTGTGAGTTTGAGGTATAATAATTACGATTGAAAACAAAAATATCAAAAACTAATCCATTTCTATTCTACCCTGAATTTAAGAATGATTTTTTTAATCTTGTTCACGCATTATCTCGTTATAAGCATGGAACATGGTTATGTGGCTATCAATTATTACTCTTCTTTTTAAACACCAATAAAATTAAGTGAATAAATATCCGAAATAATATTATAATATAATATTGTAACTAAATTTTACCAACTGATTGATTAATTAGTTATTGTAATAGTATTCTACAATGTCCGTCTCGAACAATAAACGAAAAATTTGCATATTATATGCAAAACACAGTTTTAATTGAATTAATTGGTATACAAAAATAATGCTATTGGTTGTGACGAAGTGAGCGCTGAAAGTGATATTATAATATACTTACACGAGTATATTGAATATAATATACCTATATATTAATAAGTTAGAGATAACATAATAACGACATCGGGCATCGGCACTGGACCGTGATAACGTAGATAAACTCGAAGAATATTTTTTCTTAAAATTTCTGATAATTTAAAATTGTACAACCCGCATATATCGAGTGAAACAGTTGAAAATATTATATGTGAATTTTTTTTTAAAGACGATAATATTATTGAAATTTTTGTGATTTAAAATATAAAAACATTCGAGCTAAATCCAAACGTGTAGAAGCGGTATAATTATATAGAAATAGAGTAACATAGTTACGTAAGAAAATTTTACGGTTGACTCTGAGTCCCAAGTCTAAAAAACATTATCATGTGAAAATTAATAATAAATAAATAATGAAAACGCATATACCTACCTGTATAATTTTATAATAATAGAACTTGTATAATCGTTATTGAGCGCCCTGCTCTCCCAACTCAACCACCTAAGTCCCAAATGTATCAAAGTCAGCATATTTTTTTTATCAATAATCGATAATATAATATATTTACGATTTTTTACGATCAAAACGTTGCATTAAAGCATATTATAACGTTAGTTGCACATAAATATTGTAAGCATTAATATTCAACTACACTACAAAGATGCATAATAGATAAATATATTAACACGTTATAAAATAGAATAATGCCTTAAAGAAATAATGATTTAATCATTCTTAAATGAATAAAATAATAGTGTTCATAATATGTTCTGGTTTTCAGTCAAGAGAATTGAATATTATTCTAGTTTATTCACACTGACAATTTTTTTTCGAATTTTCATCGAGTGAGTTAAATTAATTTTTAAAACAATTTATATAATAAGTTAAGTAAGTAGAATAAAATAGTTATTATAAGTTTTAACAATATGTAAATGTAAATATTTATTTACAACTTAATAATACTCAGGTAATAACTAATGAAGCATAAGAACTAAAAAATCACAAAATGCAACGTAAAAATTTACAATGCAAGGGAAATTTGGGTTATTTTTAATTTAATAATATATATTTATCTTTAATAAAATAATTGTACAAATAATAGGAACATGCGGTTGAAAACAGTTGCAATAAATTCAAAAAATATATAAATGAGCGACGCGATAAAAAATGTTAATTGGAATTCGGCACACGTGTGTTTGATACACAATTACGTATTTTTACCGTAAAATATTATAATAAATATTAATACTATAGGTATATTAATTGTAGTATATTATAATGTTTTTACGTCAACATTCACGGTCGGTAATAATAATTATATGCGTTTGCGGTCCATGATAATAACAATAAATTACGTTTCGTTTTATTAGTAAAAATTAAATAAATAATAAACAAAAACGATGGAATTTGAATTTAATACGCATCTGAGTGACGCAGTGTTTTTAATTGAGATATTATACGCACAACGTCAGATGTCAGAACATTATAATACAAATACATAACTACAATAATACTAAAATAAGTTATTTTCGGAAAACGGAAAGGAGTTATATATAAGTTATTACAGTCATCCGTAAAGTTTCGTTGTTTCGATTTTCAATAAATACATTATAGTGTGTACCTATGTAACTTAGCCGTCAATAAAAAAAAATGATTTTACAGTACTAAATCATATTTAGTAAGTATTAGTAAACATCAATTGTTAATTTATAAATTCAGAAGTTTTTAAGTATTCACAAAAGTTTATAATATATGTAACTATGTAATATGTATAATGTATATGTGTAGGCTTAGTTATTTGAAATCGGAGATCCGTCATTTTTTTGAGTTAAAATATCATGTTCGATTTGCGAGTGTTTATAAGTACAAATTCAATATTTTTAAGTCACTTCTCTCTTAAATAATATCTACTCCTAAAAATAAAGATAACCGCAAGTCCGTACATCATGGACATATATTTTTACTTTAACAGTGAAAAATGAAAAAGAAAACCACCAATAGACCAATTAATTAGACCTATCAAATTCATAAAGCTCAAAGCTCAGAATGTCTACAACTATGGAGTTCATGGTGTGTCTAAAAATGTACATTTCAATAAAATATAAATATTTCAAAATAATCTTTCTTAATTCCCATTATTTAAATTTTTACTATTTACTTAATTGCACTAATTGTATTCTTTATAATGATGACATTTATATATATATATATATAAGTATATATAAAAAAAAGAAAAAAAAAAGTAGTATCGAGACCTCTTTTAATATAGGTACTAAATATCTGTGTGTAATTAATAATTACACCTATTTATTTCGTAGATAAACATTAAAATGCTAATAATGAATGGTTTTTTTATTAAGCAGAACAATACTTGTTAAAAATGTATCGTAAATTAAACTATAATCTTTTTGGTTAGATAATAATATTTGATGATTATGTCTTAATTGAAAAAGAAAATCAATAATAAATAATATTTTAATAACTATTAATACCTACATATTATCGTTATTAACTATTAAGGATCATCAATAAAATATATTTCGAGACATCCATAACTATTTATTAAAAAAATATATATTCTAAAAGGTTACTGTATTCCGAAAATATCCTTAAAAGGTTGTATTGTATTTTTTTTTGCAGTTTTCAATTCAATCAACAGATGGCTCTACGCTTATCACGTACCAGCAAGGTAACTGGTGAAATAATTTATTTATGTACGTATTTTTTTTTTTTTTTAAATATCATCGTAAACAGTAAGTATAATATGTATCATCCTTTAACATGCACCGATGGTGTCAAAACAGTTTCAAATGGATAATAGGACAATAAAAAATACATATAACATTAATAAAAATATTGTGACGATAAAATGGAAAATAATATAAATGTGTGTCTTGGTATAAAAATAAGATACAAATTATTATGCGGTTTATCATTGTATCATTGTACCAAAATGAATGTACTTTGACGTACTATGGTGTAGGGAATAGGGATTAACAGTGAAAATAACGCACAAAAAAAAAATCGATCAACACCATGACCGGTCATTTGAAAAAGCACCACCAAAGTACTATGCTCGGGGCGGATATCCATATTATTATGTAGGTATACATCATAATGTTTTAAAAAATAACGGACGAAATGACTGTAATTTTAACGACAGCGTTCGATGTCGCTATACGAACATGAATTCCACATAACAATACGCGAACAAAAGTTTATAATATTCGAACGAGGTAATCTAATACGAGGATTGGAAACGATACACCTTTTAACATATATTCAGTTTCGATTTTGTAAAATGTTTTTTTTATTTTTAAATTTTTCTTATTTTAGTAGGTATATTATTATGTAAAGGGTTGACGAACGGGTATTTGACGTATGCCAAAAACTATATCCAAGAAGCAGTCAAGTACTCATGTACATATTAGTATAATATTATGTATAGTAGTATTATGGCAGGCCACGAAATAGCAAAACATTATATGGATTACAAAAATTCGCTCTACACCGTTGAATAATAATTGTTAAAATATAACATACATGTTATATTGGTCTCGTTTTGGTTACGGGTTTAGCATTTAAACGACCGAAAATGTAATAGTGAGCTGACAAACTCTGCACACATTCCGAATTACACTTGTATTTCGTGTGTAGATCCGTGTGTATGTGGGTGGATGGGTGATTGTGGGTTTATGAGTGTGGGTTTGCGAATGAGAGGAAATTCGGATACGCGGAATGTGTAAAAATAAGTAAGCACCAAGCTTTTATTTTTTTTCTTTCAATAATATGTGAACACGCGTTTATACTATCTATCTCTTTCAAACACACAAAAACACGCGAACGCGCATATATATATGTACAAGATGATATATATAACACGATACACGTGAATTGTGTTATTCACCGACAAACATCGTGTAATTTTAAAGTCAATAATAATATGTAAGTGATGAACGGAATTTAAAATCTTAATTTTGCGTTTGTTATGGTTGTCTTTTTTAGTTTTTAACTTTTTAGATTGACGCGCACGTACAATACAACTTACTTTTTAATTTTAACTAAATCAAACTTTGTAATAGCGGTAATTAGAAATGAATATTTTAAACGAAAATTGTTTTAATTTAGAAAATGTCTATATTTGAATCTTTAATAGAAAAAATCGGTTCCCATAGAAAATAAAAGTTAGTTGTGCACCCTATACGTGTACCACAAGGGTTAAAACTTTAAAATGTTCTCAAAATGTGTATTGCAATACTCCACGTTTAATCTCCCAAAAACCCTATTTCAATCCAATATCATCCGGTTGAAACATTTAGTGGTATCTCTTATATAACGTGAACACATTATACATATATTGTGTATATAATACATGTATTTCTATATAAGTACTTTCTACACAATCGAATTGTTCGTATCTGTATACACTGAACTTTTAACGAGTGATATCGTATGTGCATAATATTATGTTATGTCGTCAAGAAGTGTAACACAATGAGATATTAATAATATATGTATTTAGAATGAGTCTCAGCAGTGCATGAAAAATAAGACAAAACACGTGTCGTTTATTGTTTTGATTGGTAATAGCTTAACCGTAAAAGAGCTATGTACCGTTACTTGCGTATTTAATATGTATGATATCGTATATGTATAGTATTTTTCATTTTTTTTCTATCATTCATGGACGAGATTCAATGAAAAAAACTGAACTTTGAGTGCTGAAGTCTGATGAGTAACTTTTTCCATCGTCCCTCACCCCAAATTCGATAATCATATTATATAAATATATAAAAATTACTTTGAACTATAGGTATACATTAATTTGTCAATAATATATTGTGAAATAATAATTTACTATGATTAACAATCACAAAAACATAGATTATGAACATTCTAATTCATAAAAACATGAGGTGCTAAGCATACTCAAGTCACCCTCTCAAAATGGGCCATGATCAGAATCACTCTGTATAAATGCACTAAATTAAAACTTAAATTATGTTTTTACATTACGTTTTCGTATTTATAATATTATATGTGTCGGTTACACACGTGTTTAGACTCCGTAGTTTTCCATCAGATATGCAATATTACAAGCACGAATCGTATTATATTATTACGTCAATTGAAAAAAAAATATGGTTTTAGATAATGTGTTATATATGTTATTGATTTAATTTAAAAAATGAACTTTTACGAAAAAAAAAAATAATATATTAATTATTTTGTCAGTAATTTTTTATTATAGTATAATATTTAAGATTTTAATTCAGTGTGTATAGTGTATACTTATTTGTCTGTGTGTGCGTGCGTGCGCAGAATTTTTCATTTGAAGAAAAAATGTTGGTCCTCAACCCCTTTTCGTATAAAAATACTTATTTTCAATCGATTAACAAATAAATATGTACTAATCAGTAATTACGTAAAAAATATTATTACACGAAAAAAATGTTTTAAATTGTTGTAATGGTGGTGATTGGGGGGGGGCATTGGGGACATGTCATGTTAAAAAATATGCTCATATAATGATTAACGTCCTACATTCAAATAAAACATTGCTCTACATTATATATGGTGTTTTTGTGTTATAATGTGATTGTACTGTGATTTTTAACTGCATTGTAAAGATTGCATTGAATCTAATATAACGTGACGTCTGCACTGTTAAACTTTCACGAAAACACTATTTTCATAATTATATTCAGATGTGTCTGGAGCGAGTAATAATTACGTTTTAATAATCGATTAGTACTATACTACTATGTATATCAAGGAATTTGATAATAATATTATTAAATATGTATAATGACAGAAAGCTGTTCAGACGTTGATAAATAATTCTTAAGATGCAAGTTTAATAAATGAATCAAATAATATGGCTGCACCATCTTTTTGAATTGTATTTATACAACAATAATTACACGTTCGCAATTTTTAATCACTTATTTATTTGGCTTGATTGTCCTCCACCTGCTACGTCTTTCCAAGAATACAAAAAATTGTATTTTAACCCAATCTGAGATGAAAAGCGTTCAAAACCACACTAATTTAAAATATTATTAACCAGCTATTTTATAATAAATCAAAAAATATTGTATGATGATAAATTTATTTAAAATTTTTACCATTTCTGAATCAAATGTTTCACATAAGTGAAAATTAAGTAATGAAAATATATTTACCATACATACCATACAAATTTTCTCCCTTCCAATATATTGTTGAAATACCCAAGGCTAAAATAATTGAGTAAAAAAGGTTAAACAATATTTTAAAATTTCTGTTATGATAATAATAATTATTCTGTGTACTATACCGTGTTCCATACTTACACGACGAATACAAAAAATATGAACATAACAATTTGTAATTCATCACATCGGATTTTGAAAAGCATGGTCAGATTTTCATTTGTCAGAATTCCTGAATAGAAATTTTTCATAAATACTTATTGTATTCAAAGCATAAAATAAAATAAATTAAATTATGTACAGTCTATATAAATTATTTCAAAGTTCTATAAACCTATACGTTCCTATTTTTATAACTCTGTACTTACAATCACGGCATCACTACTTGATGTGAGTGTGTGTTCCAGGAATTATACGTAGGTAGGTTATACAATTATGATACATGTAGTAGATAGGTACTATGAACATATTTATCTATACATATAAATAGAATCGTCCATTTCCTACTGGCTGCTTTAATCAATAAAAAAATAATGCTATGATATTTTCATTTTATATGACGATGTCAAATATTTTCTTACCTAATGAGACTTAAGTCTTTTATATGCTAAACTAAATAACTGATGAACATCTATCAAATGTATGTATTTATGACGACTATTAAAAAAAAGATAATACAATTTTTGAACTTTAAAAAATGTTAGAATTAATTTGTTGTTAATCAAAAATAATCGAAAAATTATTTTAGTATAGTTAATTTTTTTTAAGTGTATTTATTTTAACATAAATTTGATACATACCTACTCATAAATGTACCATATTATATAATATAAATATATATATATTTAGTATAGACATAGACATTATTGTACTTATTTGTTTATTTAAGTTTAGAATCCGAGTATCTTTTGTTACTTGGTATAATATACTGAAAAGAGAAAAACTTTCAGGTATGTTTCTTCATAATTTCAAATTTAAATAAAAAAAATAGCTTATACGCTCCAGTCTGAATCTAAAATTTTATTACACACATACTTATTATTCGATTAGTTAAAGAGAGTGTGAAATAAGTAAATGTTGACCATTCAAGAAAAATGTTGACGGTAATTAGGCTACTCCAATTGTGTAATCCTAGCTACGTGTTTTAGTTACACAAGATTAACAATATTTTATTATAATTAATTAGCATTTGTAGATAACTATATATTTTTTTTTGTTGTGACGTGGTCTGAAAATATTTAAAATATATATCCTCGCTTAAAAAAAACATCCAGTTAAAGTATAAAATATAACAATATATTGACTAACTTTATTGAGTTTTGTTATGGTTCACCAATTAGTTCGATTATGTGATTTTCAAATTGCTATTTGAAATAGGATTTGAATATTTACTTTGAAAATTTTCAATTTTGATATTAAATATCCGTAAATAAAAAGTCAAATTTCGATAAGTGTAGTAAATCTAAATTTGTTAAGATATGTTAATAGGGTAGGAAAAACCGAAAAAGATATGAAAGATCTAAATCTGTTTTTTCAATCTTTACCCCGTTACTAGTTTGATTAATAAATAGGTTGGAATATTAAAGCATGAAAGTCAGTCCATGAATTAAATTAAATCATAATAACTTCATTAAAAAAAAAAAAACAGATATTACAATATTTTATAAATAGTTACTGGACTTTAATATTATAATATTCCATATGAGCTAAGATTGTTTAATATCATACTTACAATAGTTGAAGTGCACGACATCGATTATAATCATTAAAAAAAAAAGATTATGATACAATTGCAATATCGATGGACAATGTTCAATTATTAGAAATATTGTACTGCTCAATATCCAGTGTTGAGAAAATACTGAACATTGCATAATACGAGTATGTAAATGGGTATTAGGTATATTCGTCTTACGTGGTCTGTTGGGATTTGAGAAAAACACTTGGACATATTATGCTCTGAAAATAAATTCTATTTAACGCATTTACGTTTTACATTTCATAGACTATACAGTGTTATTGAAAAAAAATTACTAGACTAGCAATCATAAAGATTAGTAATAATTTGGGCTCGGATTTTAAAGCATAATAGGCAACTAAAAAAAGCACAAGATTGTTTTAAAAGAATAAAAATGCAGCATATTTGTTTTTTAAAAAAGCAAAAAAAAAAAAAAGAATGACCAAAAATTAACATGATCTAGTTATAAAAATGAAAAAAAAAATTGAAATATTAATTTAAAAAAAAAAGAATTAACTACCATGTATTTTCCTATAGATTTTCAGTAATGAAACTGACTTTATTGTCCGACAGAATATTTTTATACGTAGAAAACGAACTCTTTACATTCACTGAAGTGATCTGTGCATACTTCATACCAGAGGTTTCAAATAATAACACTAAATCATAAATTTTGAAATGGTCGATATCGATGTTATAGGTATACTAACTGTATAGGTATTGCAGGCTATATGTTGATCGATAATATATACGTTTAATACATTTAATAAACAAGTGAAAATAATAATAATCCAATATCAGCATTCTGGGTTTTTACATTTCTTATTAGTAATTTTTTTATTAAAATTGCATAATTAACATATAAAAATGCACATCTGGAATCATTGAAAAAAATCAAAAAAAAGCAAAAATAAATTGGTTTATTTGGAACCAGAATGACGTGTAATGAAATTATGTATAAAAATTAGATTTCTATCTATTATATTAAAAAGAAGCATAATATGCTTTAAAATCCAAGCCCTAATAATAATAATTTTTTCTTTTCAATTTTTAGTTATAACCATTGATTATAGAATAATCTAATCTATATAAATCAATGTTTTAACGTATAAGTTATCTTATAATAATCATTTGATTGATTGCTTCTCGTGAAGAAATTTTATTTTGATACCATTGACTTAAAGATCTTTAATTCGTATACAATGTAAATTATACATCCAAACCAGATACTGCTATGGTCGAACTTACTGGACATATTTTATTTTGAATACATAATACGTATCTTTATAGTTGTACTGAAACGTTAATATTTTTATTTAAATAATACAAAATAATTTTAACAATAATTACGAACTCAATCAAGATAGAAATATTTTCATGGTCATCATATAATATAGCAGTAATTTTTAAGTTAATATTAATAACCATAGAATAACACAAATTTTTACTAACGAAATAATAAAAAATATCTTCAAACGCAGGAATGTTTTTTATTATTGACACTAGAAAATACTAATAATATGTATTATTTTATCTTTTTACATAGTTATGAATATTTTATTGTATTTTTTCAGCTTAAGAATATTTAATAAATTATAAGTAGGTACTTTTCAACGTGGTTTGATGAATATTTTTGAAAAATAAATATGATTTTCGAACTTTTTAAGTTCAAATAATCATATTTGGTTTGTGTTTTATTCAAATACTGTTTGTAAAAAATATTAAACTTTACCTGCGTAGAATAAATTTATATATTGTGTTAAAATGCGCATTTCGGATAATATGTATACTTATAATTTAAATCTAAATATTTAATCGTTACATATATTAATACGATAAATGTATATAGTGCGAGAATTCCAAGCTTCCAAGCTTATAAACTTTTACTGTGGCATACACAGAAGAAGAAGGTTAAAGAGAGTGGTTACCTGTCGACCATATGAGAGAAAAGCTGGTAAGCAAACTCTCATTTTTGAGTAAGTCAACAATTTAATGAGTAAAGAATTTTAGATTTAAACTGATAATGTGATTATTATTTAGGTACCATATCAGTTATTTTTAACAAATATTTTATTTTTTATTTTTATTTTATACTTAATGTATATAATATCTTTGGAAAATTCTCTCCAATCTAACAATCTAAATAAAAATGTATGGCTACGCCGCGAAATTGCCGACGAGGTTATACATGACGAGCTTAAGAATATTGCGTGTTCATCGTCATGTGTCAGTTTGAGTGTAAGTTTGACTTCACACATTTGACGTAATAAACATAAATGTATTATAATAATAATTGAAATCATCTGAAAGTGCGTGCACAACCTTCTAATTTATTAAACTTATATATATATATATAATAATTTATTATGATGTACATATAATAATAATACTTAAATAGTATAGAATATTTTGTTTCAATTCGTACTATAGGTAAAAGTTGTACTAAAAAATGCTTCTTATTTCTATTGGCAAGTGATATGAATATATTTTAATCATCAAAGTTATCTTGCTAATTATTTTTTTTTGTTATGTTATGTATTATGTTAAAGACAAAAAAATTACTTTATAATAATAGAATATAACATTATACGCTGATCATCAATATAATTTGCGGAATAATTTTCAAGATATGGTCGTAATACTATTATTGAATTATATTAATAACCGTTTGAAATGGAAAATATTGACAATAATGACTAATGAGATTTAATAAGCGGTATTTATTAATGTAAATTTTGACCAAACTGAACGACCCGTAGCTGACCCAGCTGCAGAGAAACCGTCAGTCTATATGCCCCATGACTTAAGACGTACTTAAAATTATACCTTTTTTATTCAATCTTGGTATGCACGAAAACGTCATTCTCTCGGATGCCGGAATTGTTCTGTTGCCTGTCCACAAGAAGGATGATTACTCGACCCGAAAAAAAAAAATATTTTCAAAACGTCTAGGTATTGTAAACTTTGCTCGTGTTTTTTTAGGTAAAAATGATTTAGTTGTAAACTCGATTTTAGTTCGATGTTTTTTCAGATAAAAAGGATTAACGTGTAAACTCGTTTCGAATAAAAATATTATGCCAAAATCTTTTTTATGTAATTAATAATTTTCTTATAATATTTTTGAGGACCATTTAGTATTACCTAGATCCTGGAGAACACTACGTGAAGGCGTTTATTATCCACAATAATTCTGTTGTATTATCATCCTAATATTATTATTCATAGTATAAAATGTGTTATATAATAATAGTAAAATTGTGTAAAAATTTAGCTAAAACGTTTCAGTGATGAATTTCATTTGAGCATTCAGTGTAAAAAATATAAGTAAAAATTAATTTTTTAAAGTAAAAAGCAATGTTTTTGACATATTCACTCACCAATATTTATTTATTTTAAGTCAAATTATGGAGTTGAGTTTACAACTGACCTTTTTTATGATATTTTATTTCCGGCCACAATTTACAACCGACCTTTTTATTAGATATCTAAAATCTCCGAGCCAATTTACAACAAAAAAGGTAATATTGAGCCCAGCTTACATTTACCACACAAAGATACTAGCAGTGCCATTACAAGACTTTAACAACAATTATAAACGTTGTGTCTGTCATGGCAGACAGATTAGTAATGTAACAATAAAAGTCACGGAAGTATTTGTAAAACAAATAATTCATGATAAATAATAATAATAAAACATTTGTTTTTAACTTAAAAAAAATTATGCATCTTGTTTTAATAATTAATTTTATTTGTGATTAGCGTGAATATCTAATTTATATCGATAATATTGCTTAGGAATTTTGTCCGTTAATGACCGAGGAATAACATTTTTCCCGTTCTAACGTTGTATTAATATTATACGCATTATAATGCATAAAGTGTATTTCGTGCAGGAATTTTGTTTATTGTTATATGGAAGTGAATGAGATTTTTACCATAAGATTAAGTAATTATTAACTAACAAACTAATAAGTCACATCTAATGTAACGGATATGGAATATATTTTATACGGATGCACGATAATTTTAAACATAGACAATTGTGCGAAGTAGTAAGTATAATTTTTTAAATATGAGGACTATCTGTCTGGTGAATATTTAGTTGTTAAGCTTTAATACAAATTATAAATTACAGAAACTTATAAAAGCTTAATAATATTATATTTGCGTAATATGCATCAATTAAAATGTACAAGCGTTTTTGAGGAAATAATAGGTTTTCATTACCTATTTATCTTTAGAATAGTTCATTGATGTTATAAATTAAAAATATCAGTACACTCATTTCATTAAATGAATAATGATAAAACACGTCATATTATTATAAAGTTGATCTTGAGTATATATAATAATTTTTTAACGGTCTTGTGGGTAATATTTAATGTTTGACTAACCATAGTCTTTAGACTTTAGCTAAAATGGCAGTATTTTAGATTTCAGCCACCGGTTATTAATATTATTCAACTAAGTGTTTATTAATTTAAAGATATGAACACAATTCGTTGATGTACAAATAAAATGACAAATAATATATAAAATACATAAAAAACGTAATATATAAATACATATAAATAAAAAGTTTATGAAATATTACAAATATATTATGAATATAGGGGTAAGCATTTTGCGTGATACCTGTAGATACCTGAATTCCGGAGTACTACATTTTATAAACGTTTCTATTTTCAACAGAGACTATACAATAACGTTATTTTTAATAAATATAGTTTTGGGTAAATGTTATGAAAAGTGTGTTTCATGTAAATGATTAATAAAATAACTTACCATATTTTCATAAATTGAAATAATATGAATTGAGTTTTCTACGAAAAATATTTTTGTACTATCTAATTTTAATAAATGAATATCGAGTGATGAAAATTCGCATAAATCACTAACGAATTATAAAGGCATAGTTTTACGTTCAATTAGTTAAAATTGATTTGAAAAATCGCTTTATATAACAACAAAAAAAAATTATCTAAAAGTGTGAAAATTCAATAAAAGCAAAAAAAAATAATTGAAGATTAGTTTACAAATGAAACATATCTATAGGCTATAGCTTGAAAACATTGTTTAAGACGTGAAAAAAAAATCCATTAACTTCTGAGCCCTAATTATGATGAGTTATAAATATTTAAAATTTATTCATCCATTTTATAATACAAAGTATTTTAATTGTATATATTTGATATTCAGCTAATAGTTAATGGATAATATTAATTTGATCAGCTAGTATTATGATTATTCACTGATAATAGTAGTTGAAGTTCAAAATATAATCATTAGCCTAAAGCCATGGGTAGATTTAGACACGCGTCAGATAATTTCTGTAAGACTGCGTGTAACGTATTCCGCAAAGTCAATTTGAAATACTTAAGATACATCAGGTACAAATAGTAACTTAACTAGCTTAAAGTTATTATACCATAAGTTATTAAATCGTTGAATCACTCCATAATTAAGTTATTGATGATTAAATTCAAATAGAAAGAGTTTTAGATATCATTTTAATACCATAATTATTAATATTAATAGTTTAGGATGATTGGGAATTTTCTCGCAATAGGAACTAAGAATTGTGAGACTGTTAAGGCTATTGATATATTCAAACATTAAAAATGATAAGTAGGTAAGTTAACTTAAGTTATAAACATAAATTATATTATATTGATAATCTAGCATTTTATAAATACTTAAATTTAATTTTTAAAACTGGCATAAGCATATGTGATAAGTAATACCTACCATTGAAACTGCATTTGCGCTGGATTTTTAGTTTTCATGAGATATCCAAAATTCCAAAATTATTTAGCTTATAAGCAAAATAAAAAAATTAAAATTCAACAATTACAATAATATTACTTGTTAACTCGTTTATTGAATTTTGTTGAATATTTTCATTACGTAAGGTAAACCAATTATATAGCACATTTTACAAGAATATAAAAAGTAGTATAATAATCTGAACGTCAAACATTTACAAAAATATTGATCTATGCTAATATTATAATCATACAATTTATTTCTCAAACATAATACTTGAAAACCGGAATAGACAATGTCAATATATTATATGACTACGAATATACTCATATATACATGACATCAAAATATTATTAAGCTAACTTAATAATTAGTTTAGTGGTTTTATAAAGTACAATAAGTAGACCTGCAAGACCATTCTTACGACGTTATATTTTCTATGTGTTATATTGATGGTATTATTTTGCCGATCCATTGGATGAGAGCAAACAATATTTTTCCCGCTGAATACTTCCGTAATCTCGTATGTTACGCTGTATTTTTATCATTTTTCGTATTCATACTAGAACCATTCATTTATAAAAAAATCCTATAACATGTCAAAATAGTATTTTAAATTAGTTAAAAAAAATTATATAATCAATGTAAATTGTTCACTATACGAAAATAATTGTCTTTAGTAATAAAGCAATACTTATATTTAGTAATATCTCATAACATATTATGAGATCCTAATAGAAACAATCCCACGTTAAAAACATATCGGTTATTACTTATTGGTACCCATTTTAAACTATCGATTGTAATAACAATAAATACTAAAATAGTTAAATAGATAATAATTACAACACTCTAATATTTTTATCATATTAATTCGAAATACAAAAACGAAGCAATGATTTGCATTTATACTAATTACGTTTGCTAAATATATTTCATGACGTATTCATCGATATTGCTGCATTAAAATTTTCAATCATAATACCGGTGAATTTTTTTTTCTATATTAATGGAAAAAAGATTAAAATGTTGAATATGTTCTGTAAATAGTTAAAAAAAAAATTGTTTAATGTGCGTAAAAAATAATAATGCTTATTTTAAATATTTAAAGTATCTGAGATTATTCGTTTTTGTGTTAAAAAACAATATAAATTTTGTCAAGTAAGTACCTACTAGTTTTGGGTGGAAATTCCTGTTTTTCTGATTATTTTTTTTAGTTTTACCCTGCTGTTTTGAAAACTATTGATCATTTTTACTTGTAATTTTATGAGTATTAAATTCAAAGTACAAACTTGATCCAATTGCTTACCAAATATCACTTCCAAAGTTGGAAATCGATGCATTTCAACTGTCACCAAATCTGGTGAAAAAATAACAATATTATCACTGTAAAATCAATAAATTGGTTGTTTTACTCAGAATCTAAAATTATATATTACAGATATGATATCTATTATAATATTTTTGTGATAATATCGTTATTGTGGCTAAAAAATATGGAACTACAGTAATGTTATAGTAATATCATAATAAGAAATATGAATCAAAATTAATTAATTTTAAGTTAGGATTGATATTTTATAATATTGTAACAACGAGATATTGTTAAGTGTATTAAGTGATATCAAGTGTTTTTGTCATGTTGTTAAGTCAATGATATTTCTAAATTGTTTTTCTTCAAACTCTAATAAATACATTCGTAGCTTAAATATAATACCCTCGATAGCCGTTACTGGCTTAATACCCTAAAAGGCTAAAAACCACTATAAATAATAGTAGGTAGTTGATTTACGCTTGTATTAATTATTATAAAATATGCAAGGTCCCTGACAGGAATACTGTAGCGTGTGTGTATCACATTTTACACGTGCTAATTCTCATTGCCTTTGCGTGTCTGTTGAGGACTCTTGAATGAATGGCGAACGTATATCGTTAAAGGCTCGTTCGCTGTTGACAGTTGATAACTCGTGAACTAGCCTTATGTACCGCCTCTTGATTTGCGTGAGATTTACTTAGAAAGATAATCCATAACAGTATTCATAGCATTTTAATTTACATTATTTTTTTTTATTTATGATAAACTATCACTGACTTTTAAATTATTAGTGGAACGATTAATGTGTTTTTGTTGACGAAATCAATTAAGTTTTTGTGCTGTAATTAAAATATTAATAATTAAACATTTCAATAAATGGTTGTACAAACATTTTCAAGGCAGTTAAAAATGTTCAAAATGTTTTCAGTTATTTAAAGGCTTTAGTAATTTAAAAATGTTATTAGTTTTTGTTCAACTTATAAGTAATCAGTTTTTTTGTTAAAAATAATTTTGAAAATTTAACTGTTCTCCACAGAAGTTTTTTTTTAAAAAAAAGTTGATCATAATGTAATATTTTTATAAATGATGATAGAGTTACAAATTTTAGAGAAATTTGTCAATTTTTAGTTCACTTATTTTCAACTATTATGAATGAAATCTATTTGTAATCTGCATGAATAGCTATTAATATCCGTATCATCCCGTAGTCTCATATTACGTATAATATGTAGTTTTTAAATAACATTGAAGGATTATTTTGTGTTTGTTTTTAAACTATAGAGCATTACAGCTCCCTGTTATTGAATTGTACTTTGTAGCGCAAAATTAAACTTAATAAAGTACATAATGATTTTAATTTGAATAATTTTTAACGTTAATACGAAGGAAAAGTTTCTGCAGCACAGAAAAATCTTTGTTGAGAGGTTTGGGGCGTAGTTAAAAATTTAGTTTCAGTTCAACAAAATTGTAATACATAAAATACGAGTTAAAAGTTCGTACTTAGTGGTTAAACTTACCGTCATGTTTTTATTTCTCAGGATTCTGTTTCATTATTAAGGATACCTAATACAATTTTATATTCATTTTTTAAAAATTAAAATCAAATACTTAAAACAATTTTAAATTCTAATAAATTAGTAGGCAATTTCAAAGAAAAATGTATGGTTTTTACATTTTAGTCGTTTTTTTCTTGTTATCGGTTTAATGTAAAATAATTTAATTAATATGATTTTCAATTCAAAAAGTATGTTAAATAGTTTTAATAACCGAACAGAATACAGTTATAGGTATATCAAGGTACTTGTTTTGCTTCGTTCTCTTCAGTATTTGTTAATGGCATGGATTACGAAATTACATAATTATAATATTACATTTGAATAAATTATTAAAACAGATCATTGTATTTAAAAAATCAAATAGGTATTAGAAGTTAGTTAAATCTAACTTAATTTTGAGTTTAATATATGTGCAGTCAGTCATAAAAAACTAACGAGAACAAGGTCGTACACCTATACAATTATTATTCTCTCCCTCTTCCTTCGTACTAAGAACATTTTAAAGTTATCTCTTCAATTATACATAGTAAATTAGATTTTATATCTTATCTGTAAACGTGTTAGCTATATGTGAAATATTCTTTAACACTATTTTTATTTAAAAAAAAAACTGGCCACAGAAATATAAATCAATTTACATCGTAGAAAATTAAATTAAAATACGAATTAAAATTTGGATTTTTAAATTTTCGAAAAATTCATAATTTCACAAGAAAAAAAACGGTTCTCAATTTAAAATACAAGTTTGTATCATCATAAGAGTACAGAACATCTCTTCTACGTATTTGAAAACATTTACCGTAAACATTTGACCGTTCACGTCAAACTCACGAAACAATTCAATTACAAATTAATACGAAACAATATCACAAAAATGTAAATATACAGATACTATTTGTCGTCGCCAAGGTACTTACTATAAATATGATAATATTAAATGGGCTTTTTAATTACCATTATTGACGTGTAATAACTGAGTGCCATTTTTTTGTTCAGTTTGTTTGTTTTGGTATTGTTTTTTTTTTGTTTCACCGAACGTTTGTCAAAACGACCATAAGGGTAGCATAGATATATAACTGTGTCAGAGATCATTTGGAAGTAATAATAATTTCGTACTCGATAACACATACACACATACACTGACTCACAGGTCCATATTATAATATAGGAGTCGGATAACGATATAATCCGCTAACAAAAATGGTCGGAAAATTAATTGAATTAAATAAAACGTTTCACGGGGAGAGACGAGGCGGGGTAACGGTGTGTTACGACAGAATGAGAAGTGTGTGTGGATGGGACGTGGGAGGAAAAAGGCGACGACCGTTGTTCGGGCCGTTTTTAATCCCCCCCTAATCGGATTCCGCACAAAACCGCCGAAATCCCATCCCTTCCTAGTCTGATAATCCGTGAGCCATCGTCGCCGGCACATTGTATAATGTGCACACCGTACACTTATTATATATTCATATACAGACTTAAATAACTATAGCAGGCATCATTCACCGTCGCACCGATAGGTACTCATCATTCCGGTTAGCTGGTATATACGACCGACCTCCCACGAGTTGTAAACCAAATGAGCAGATTTCGGGCTTTTGGCGTTGTTTGTAGTAATATATACTCAAAACTTAGCAGTAACCAGTTAAAAGTTATAAGATGAATAATATAAGTTACTTTTTGGTAACTCTCAACCCAACAAAAAATATTTTTTGATTAAAATAAATCTAAGTCGTTTATTGTACTATTTTAAACTTAATTTGGTTATTTTCGTATAATTTAATATAATTCTAAAAAGTTATTAATTACTTATATAATTTTTTTTTAAACGAATATAAATAAACTGAACAAATTATGTTGAATATCTATGCATTATTTCCTTAAAAAACCCATTTATAAAATACAATACTACAATGTCAAAAATAGTTCATGTATAGAACAATTATTGTTTAGTGCATGACGTGGTCAATTTCATTGATCTTAAAAAATATGATCTATAGAGGAACACAATATCGAAATATCTATCATTAAAATTTGATAAATGGTTCTATTATAATTCGACAATATCGAATATTGATTTCACACGTTCAAAATATATAACATAATATAATAGTTGATTTTAAAAAATAATTAAGGTTAATGTAAAACTTCATTATTTTCGAGTTTAAATAAAATATAAAAGGTAAGTAATAAAAATATACTTTTAACCTTTAACCTAAGATATTTAATACACCGTATAACTGTATTACTTGTCTTCGTCATTATCAATTAGTATTATCAATTATAAAATATATCGTTCACCGCTTGGTGTATTTCGGTTTAAATGTTAACATTTAGTGAGAAAATCGGTTTAACCAGATGTTCTACTACTCGAAAAAATTAACATTAAATGTAAACAACTCAAATATTTAATACGGTCAAATTAAAAATTCTGGAGACATTATTTTTTTTAACATCACTATAAAAACAGGGAAAATAACTCACAGGTGTAATTTTTTTCCTCGTTTCCTCGTGTTCATAAAACTTGCTCCATAGTATGATCTATATATTTAAATTAAACCTATTTTATAATTAAGTAAGTGGTTACAGAATTAACATACCCATTTAAAATTTATCACAGAAAAACAATTAAAATATTGACCATATTTAAGAATTTTTTATTTTTTACGAGGAATACATAAACAGTTTTGGTATTACAATAAATTATCTTACTTTATCAGCTTTATCACTCTTTGAAAAGTCGTTTACTTGTTTGTGAAAATCTCTTAAAAATTGGTTTAGCTGCAGATTCAAAGATTAGTCCAGACATATAAACACTTAGGTTGTATTTAATTGTATACTTATTTAGGTTTCCTTAAAAATATTAATTTAACTAATAAAAAAAAATGTTGTTAACTCATTCAGCTTTTAAGTAATATAATAATCCCATACTATTGTAATGTTAGATGTATCGCCATGAAAAATAATAAAATTACTATTCATATTGCATAATATTAATATAACATCATGTTTTTAGCACTTTTTGTCGGAACACACATCACTAATTAAATATTGTTACGATTCCTTTTATCACTACGCGGTTTACATTTTGGTCAATTACGTAGTCGAATTTCGATTAAAATGGGCCGATAAATATTATTAGTAGAGGTTATTCGATTAAAACGGCATAATAAGGTTGGTGAAAAAGTTCAAATTCAAATTTTTGGTGAATTAGCCTGGCTCCCGAGTATCCATGCACGAACACGGATATCCGGTATTTTATAATATGTATGCATATTTATAGTAAACAACAACGTGCATACCAACATCACGGGACTTAGAGCAGGTACAGCGGACTCGGCTCTGAATCATTCGACTGGGGAAGTGGACAGTGGGTCTAAATCGCTTTAACTCTGACCTTACCCCCACTCACTATCACGAACTTTTGACCTAGAGGTCCGTTCAAACTGTGAGTTGATTGTTCGTATGTTAAGTTGTATTGAATACTTCTTCTCAAATCGTAGGGCCCTCATCATAATATTGTTGTGTGCCATCTACAATGGTAGATAAGAGTAGTTTTTTTTTATATTAATATTTTAATGTAAACGCGGTCTACAGACCCAGTTATGGTATTCGTGTGTATTATTATGAATCATATAATTATTTATCATGAGTATATGAATTATTGTTATAATACTCAAAATTTCCTCAACACGAATTAGAGCATAGCACGCGGTGGGGTATGATGATTGTTTCGTTTGCGATTTTCCTGTTCAGACTTTGAAATAATCTCTAAAAACGGTAAACAAAAAAGAAGTGTAACCCGCGAGTATCCATCCGAAACAAAATCCACGACGAACCACGAGTTTAGTGTGATACTTATAATAATATTATGTTTTATACACATCGGTGTAACGACGCACGTCGCACATTGTTGTAGCCTTTGTTGACGCATACATTACGAATGCGAACGAATCTCCGTGCGGACGAATGTTTAATTCAGCGTGCCAAACGAGAGTGACGGTGAAACGTCTCACACGTGTGTGTAGTGACTGTGTACACTACATTTCATATTATTATATTATTATACATTTCACTTGACGTTTATAAAACGTTAACAATCATTTACTACAAATCGATTAGTTTGTTTTCGTTTTTGACCCACAAGAGTAATATTTTTACTCGTTTTTAATACACATAGTATTATTATAAAACATAGTATTGTGTGCAATAGTGTGTTTCAAGATTATCACAACGTACATAATACGAATTACTAGCCACTGTAACGAAGGACCGGTTCACACCGAATGATATTCACTTCATTTTATCAAATTCGTGGTATTCTGTTACTGGTCGAACTTATTGTACATTATTTATTTATTATATATTCGTAATTATAGATGAAGGAAATCAAAGTTAATTAATCTTGTTGACGTGTTAGAATCATTTATTTTTCACAATGACATAATAAATATATCAGAATTGAACTAGACCTCTCATGTCGTCTAATTGGTGTTCAACAGTATCATTAATCCATGAACTATTTTTACTAACATTTTCCCAAACATAACTAAATGGTTAGGTAAATATTTAACCTCACCGTACCAGTCGTTTACGGTGAATAGTTTTACATGACCAGCGTTGATAATACATTTTTGTAGCCTTGAGTAAGTCTTGAGTGGTAGACACATTTGGTTAAAAATAATGATGTTCACCAAATTTTATTGTTGATATCTATTTATTATTTTAATTTGATATTTTTAATAAATTATAATTTAGATATCTAACATTAAAGGTAAAAGAAAATTTCGTCTTTTCACTCCACTCACTCCATATATTTTAAAATTAAATACAACATTTCACTTTCACTTTTAATTCATTAATTTGTTTATCATACTTAATATTTTTATTTCATATTTAATTATTTATTGTATAATTTATTGTATACAAACTCTAACCCTACTTGTAAATGAACGTTCAAACTCTACTCAACTAATTCCGGTTAATGTTTTTCATCAACTCACCAGCCTTTGAATAATAATAACAAGAATAATATGATGTGTAATAACGAAAATAATAATGTATAACGATTGGAGGTTCTCCAACGATTGAACGAATCTCGTTGCGCTAATATATACCTATAATCTATGTATATATATATATTATATTCCGAACGCACGCGAAAATCCATCGGGGAAATCGTCGACGTCGTATTAGTTTAAAAACGAAAATCCCTATGTATATATACATTATATCAATGTTATTGTTCGCGAGCGTTTTCCCAGAGGCGCGGCGGCACGCACACCGCCACAGTGTCTGTGTATTAGGTTATTTTATTAAGGGTTTTAGTTTTATTATTTTTTTTTTCACCCGCAATTCTCTTCGGCGGGTCCGCTGCGTATGTGCTCGCGAATAAAAAGAAGGGACGGAAAGGTTTATTGGGGCCGTTATTCGCCAGAGACCGAAGTCTCCCGGACCGAGTGAGCCACCGCTGCACACGGACGTACGACGACCCGTGCCTAAGTGTATTCGACGTTTACATACTGCACTCGCACAAACGCGTGTTTTGAGTGTGTATGTGTGGAGTTTGTGCTCACATGCGGTGGTATATTATAAACATTATAACTTCAAATCAGTTATAAAATTTCTCAAAGTTGAGTTTAATTTTTTTTGGGGAGGAATTTTTGATATTAATTTTTGGTGTAAATGTGGCTTGTAATAATTATAATAATATGATTTTCTGAGAAAAAATTAAAAAAATTAAAATGACGGATGTCATTGTTTTCAAATCCAAAGTAAATTTAACGAACAATAAATATTATACAACTTAAATTTCCCACGCATCGTACTACAATGGAAATCCTATTATAACTCAGTACATAACAGTTTCTTATTCTAGTTTTATAGTCTTTGGGTTTTTTATATTACCAACTTTGTCACCACGGTATGTTATGACGTGAAGTTATACCTGTAAAATATTATTTATTTACTGAGCTATGGAAATAATATTTATGTTTTCTAAGTAACTTTTTGGTAACTTTTTAATAAACTAAAGTCTTAATCATTATTCTAACCATGAAAAAAAAATTATTCTACTCATACTGATATTAATTGAACATCGATTTATCTAATTGAGATCAAATTTTATTAATAAACTTGAAACTCGTTAAACGTTTCCAATTTTATGAATTTTTTATTATATAATAATAAAGGTCACTCAGCTAGTAAGTGAATGTTATACTATATCCACTACCCAAATGTAATAAGAATCACTTGTCACATTTTGATAGCTAACTATAATATTAGTTTTTCAATATAATAGTTTAAAAAATTATTCTAAGAAATAATTTTATTATTTGATTTGAAAATTAAAAATGTTGATAATTATAAAATAAACCTTGAGCCAAATAATACTAGGACAAATATATGTTTTTATTAATTTTGGAGAATCAAACCTCTTTTTAGCTCTCCATACGCGGTTTGGGTTACTTTCGGAAAATTATAATAATAAGAAAATACCATACTAGCGAACATATTAAATACACAAACTAAACGTTTGAATTGTCATTTCAAATGATAATTTAAATTCGTACTATTATATGAAATTTACTCCATTAAAATGTAACGTTCCATCTATAGCCAAATAACATATATACTTTTATTATATAAATGAGTGATTTTCAGAATAATAAGAAAAATACTTCCGGCACTATTCCACAGTCTGATTATTTACTCATGATGTTAATATGAATCATTAGATGATCGAATGTATTTTATTTCCTCACTCAATTGATAGTTATTTTCTATATTATTATCTACTATTTTAATGTCAGGAGCATATTTTAATTTTTGTAAAGATTTAAAATTTGTTGTACGTATCAGTTATTGCTATTTAATTTGTATTTCTTACAGAAAACAAGAAAACATTGTGAAATAATATAATAATTAATAATTAGTGTTGATCATTGGAAATTTCGAGGGCATTATAACATCTCGTATAATATTGATAATTTATCGATGAGAAAGGATAAATGAAATGAGTTACTAATTTCTTTGGCATTAAACAGTAAGTTATTATAAGTATCTGGTTTTAACGAAATTTCGAAATACGTGGTGTGTGTAAAATCAGTATCTGCTTAAATATATTGTTATGTTACTACGCGATTTTATTGATATTCTCCCTATCGGAATATTATAGTCGTTATTGTACATATTTGTAGACTTCAAAACGTCAGATTAGCTGGTCGTGTTATAAAATTGAAATAACTTTCAATAAAATATCATCTGTACCGCTGTAAAAAACCGTTTATTTTATTGTAAACAGTAAAAATAAATACATAAATGTATATTGCATTTATGTATGTAACTACTGGCAAAGAGTCCCAAACATTTTTTATTAAAATAAATTATAATATTATCATTTCCATTGCTTTTATTGGCAATGTATAATAAAAACAATAAAAATAATACCTAAATTATTATATTTTTATCGATTTTTTTCGTCGTGCGTTACATATACAACTTCGGACATTTGGATTTCTCGCGTGTACATCCATAAAAAACGTTACGCGATTCCATCCATGTATATGTGTGTATGTGTGTGTGTGCTTATGGTACGGCCCGTCGCAGCAAAGAACATTAAATAGCTATTCCAAAACCACTTAAGGAATTGGCACACGAGTACATGTAAATGCACTAGGAGAACACCAATTTTATGGTGTACCGCGAGGGCTAATGCGCAATATTATTTATCATCTTCTCCGTACATAATAATAATATATAGACGCATTAAACGGTTCGTGTAGTAAGGAGGTATCTCATCCAAAGTCCGTGAAACGACTCGTCCGAAGTCTGCGAAATGCGAATTTCGCCCTCGCCAATGACGCACAAGGATAAACGATAATATTATATGATATTCTAGTGGAATTTCGGCGTATCGTCATGTCGTAAGACCGCCGATACGATCGATCCACAGATTCACCTAACCTTATACGATTGTTGTAATATATTTTTGGGTACGCGACGAAACTTCTTATTTTCTCACTCATATAATTCATCAGAGTTTAGCAACCATCATATAAATAATTATTAATCGCGATGTGCAATGTACCGTTGACGATATTACAATATTATGCGGCACACGCGCGTACGTAATAACATAACAATATAATGATATACAATCCAGGAGTAACGGTACGGCACTTGTGTCGATTTGGTGCCATGTAAAGGAATTTCAAGGGTCACTTGTGCAGCGTAGTATACATAATATATTATAATATTTGTAGTGATGTATGTTTATTGTGTATATATGAAAAAAATCTGACCCGATTTGGGGTCGATAATTAATTAAATCCAAATATAATTTTCAAGCATACCATCATCAAATAAAAATAAATTGTTTACTCCGCAATGAATGTATGCATGCGCGTATGTGCGTTTGAAGTTACAGACTGTTAAAATATTTAAATACTTCGATGTTTTACAGTAGTTATAATGTTAAAAATAGCATTCATTTTTGAAATCCAAATAGAATTTTGAAAGTTTAAAAAATATAATATGGTATTTTCCATGTTATTATTTCATAAAATGCGCGATGTTCTTTTTGGCTCGGAGTAACTATAAACTAAATTAGTTTTATGTTTAGTTTTTTTTCATAATAGTCTTGAAAACGAAGAGAAAACAGCTTCTGTATTCAGTTCGTACTGTATTCTTTTCTTCAGGTGAAATGTATAATTTATCGTTTTGACTGTATTAAAGTTGATGGATGAAAAGAAAACAATCGTTTTATCACGACCGTTGCGATGGGGTTGTACTGAACTTACGACGATGGTATAAAACAACATATACACACAAAATGTAAACGTTTCAATACATTATTATTCTCTCGAGATTGATTCATGGGCGGCCCGGTGGGGAGGAACCGTGTCAGCCAATATTGTCGCAAGTGAAAAACGATCCAAATAATATAAATGGCTTAGTAGCGATGATATCATAATGATATTATACAGGTGCACGCAGATAGTTTTTTTTTACAATGGAGCGAGGAGAGGATAGCCAAAATGCAAGATTAATTATCGTAATATTGTTATATTCTGCTTTAACTTCTTATTTGCAAGACTGGCGTAAATTACAATTATAAATCCGAAATCCCTTTTTGAATTTATTCATACCGATATCATTAACCAAATTTATATATTATCATAGGCGTGAATACTGTAGATACTCGTATACTACAGTTTTAAGATTTATAATAAAAAGATTTATAAAATCACTTACGGGATAATATCATCTAAAATTAAACTTTTTTAATTTTTATTCCTGCTAATATTTACAAATTATATGTAAAAGATTAACAAAGTATCTAAGATACTTACTTACTTACTTTTTTTAGATACAATTGTCATTATAATATTAGTTTAGCTTATTATTAATATACAAATATTAATCGAGAAGTTTATCAGTATAAATTATAAAAAGTAGAAAGCTGCTTTTTGGTTAAGAACTATACACCTTTTATAATAGATACTTAGGCAAAATTAAATATATAAATAACAAAATGCTAAAACATTTGATAATATAGTTATATTAGGTATAGGTCGTAGTTGTAGAGGAATGGTAGAATGAGTAAAATAGCTTGTAGAACTTATAAAAATATTTTTTTTTTTATTTATATTTGTTAAATTTATTATAAATGTTGAATTCTACGAACTTAAGTAAATCGATTATTTTTTATTTAAAATTATTTACTACGTAGTTATTTTCTAAGTTACAATTTAAATCCAAAAAACATAATATTATGTCATAAAAAAGTACATTTGTTCCAATTTGTTGCATTTTTTAACGTAGGTATGAAATATTAGATAATAATTCGAGCATAGGCAGACAATTTTTTTTTTTTATAATAAAATATTTTTTAGACGTATACCATTATATTAAAGGTCTCATATTTATTTACAAATACATCACTGCGCAAGAAGGATGTAAGGTAAACTCAAGCGATACGCAGCAGCAGTTAAGGACAAGTGAAACGGAAAGTCGACGATCGTATTATATATGAATATTGCACCGAAATGAAACGCCGGGGAATTCCACATGGCCGATAAAAGTACACGCGTGTGCGTGGTCGATTAAAAATTCAAAACGATATTGTCCACTATTTATGTATTTACGTCATTACAATGCGATATTTTGTATACTCGTGATATTATATGTACACATACGTTGAAGCAGTAATAGCGCCGTGAGTGTTTTTCACGATATGTGCCAAGTTATTTTATTTTTTCCCTGCAAAACCATTCTAAACTTACCTATAACCTCTATAATAAAATGGGAGACAATACATTTTAAAATTTAAATAAGTATTTTTCATTTTAATATTTCTTCACATTCAACCAGTTACTATTATTTCGTTTCAAATTGTGTATAACAATAGTTCGTATTTTTCATTTTTATGCATATGCTGCAGATTTCAATTAATAAATTAGTCCAGAAAATTATAAGGCTATGTTTGATAATATAAAAAAAGTATATGATCGCTATAATTGTAAAACATAATATGTACTTGCAATAACATGTTTTAGGTTCACAATCTACCATTGACGATGTTAAGTTCGGATCTCACACCGTTACATGCAGTGCTTGGGGACACACCATTATTTAGACTTTAATTTAAAGGATTTTGGAATTTTTTCGGTTCGTTTTTATCCGGATGGCAATTCGGAGGCATACTAATCTGTGATAATACGTGTTTAAAGCGTAAACACTCGCAGTCAGTCTCTATCATCTCTCACATCTAAAAAGCTAAAATGACTGTCTTACGCCACTTCTATAATTAATATCAAAATACTGACGGTGGTGGCTCACGGGTTATCCGCACGTGTCTCCGTGACAGTGCAAACTATTTACAACGCTTTAAATACATTACGTAATTTCGTCGGGTTTCCACTGCATCACATCAAATACAACGATAACATATGTAACTCAACCAATTCTACTGTTTTAATTGGGAAACCTACGTGCGAGTACGGAAAAGCGACGTATAGGAACGCGACAGCAGTGGGCGCGATTAAGTGTTTCTATTAAAAATAAACATTTTTTTCGAAATATATTTTGAAGAAATATTACTTTATACGAGAATAGGTCGTTTGTAATCGTTGTCAAATTTTCAATTATTTCCTGAATTGACGCAGGTCACTCGATAGAAAAATAAGCCAATAAATGTCCTCAAAATCTGTTGCGTTTGACTGCTACAGGTTGGATCAGAAAACGGTAAAAATGTATCTATATATTACACTCCCCATATTATTGAGTCTATTTGAAGTACGTTATTCGAGGTCCATTAGTGTTTTTCATATTTCTAAGTAAAACATTATTATAAGTCTCACGAGTTTGGTGAATTTACGTAACCTTACGTACCCGTCTATTTTTACCGATAAAATTAAATTTTAATTAAATACTTCGATGAATACACTAATGAATACATTTAAAAAGTTTCATGAAAATAAACTGGAATTAAATTAAACGGAACAAAAACAACTCGTTAATGACTTAATCGTTAATGAAACTAAAAATTATATTTATAAATTTAATTAAATTTACAAAATCTTTATTTTAACTTAGTATATTTTAAATTATATTGACCATATTAGCTTATCATTTTGTAATTTAGAATAGTTGTACAAATATTAGCTACCATTTAACTAAATAGTTTAAGAGTTTTAAAATATTTAAGAAAACAATGGAATATTACTCAGTATAAATGAAAAAAAAAACTGTTTATTTAAGTACAGCTTTACAAAACATTTTACCGATAACCTACCATTTTTAAATATGATATTCTGAAGAAACCATAGTGTAGAAGTAAAGTTTTTTGTTTGGATAATAATTATTATCGATACATTTAGATTTCGAGAGGAGCGACTTTATTAATAAATGATAAGATTAAATAATATAGATTATATGATTATTATATCCATTGTTTGGCGCTTTGTATAGGCAATTTCGGTACATAGATTCATATAGCCAGTTTTTAGACGATAATAATTATTAACCAATGTCTTTATTCACCAACGAAGTGAATACAAACTACAATACTGCATATTTTCGTTACCCTGAAAATAACATGTTAACTAATCGAGTGAAAGCGCGTGACTACTGATTGCAATATCAAACGACGGCAATTCACGATTTTCAAATAGCGTGCAATATAGTGACCGCTTTAGTACCTTCACAAAGGTGTTCAAACTGCTCAACTAAACACAACATATTCAAATTGTATTCGGGTTTAAAAAAAGACAATTTTTAAATAACGCTCGATCCGATCATTTTATTGAACCTTTAATAATCTACTGTCTTTGCGTGTGATCACTATGATCGTCGAGTAATTTACAAATGGTTTTAAATAAAGTGAAAGTAACCGTGATTTAATTGTTAATGAAAATTAACATTTTATAAACAATTTTTTTCAAAAAAAAAGTGAAACTGCTTTTTACATACCAATCATACCATTGGTTATTTTTGATTATTATTGTTTGACCATTACATTTATCTTTATGAATGCAATATTTTACAAAAATAAGTACAATTAAATCTTACTCCTTACTATTCTATATAATATATGATCACAATATTATAAAACGATTTATTATTGATAGTGATAGGTAATAGCTTAATTACTAATTTCGTTTTTTTATATTTTTTTATCTCTATCATTGAAAACTAAAATATTATTTACTGAAATAACCAGTAATGCTTTAATTTTTATCTTTGACTCAAAAAATAAGCATATATTTTTAAAGACCAATATTAATGGCAATTGTAATAACCCTGTTTTGTAGTCGTTACTAAAAAGTACACAAATATATTTCCATTGATTGTATAGCAATAACACAATATATTGAAGATGGAATCGATTTAAAAAAATACCATAGAAAAACAGCTCACTTTCTCAAGTGCGCCGTCAAAATATTATAGTAGAACCTCGATTAATCACCAGTCTCGGGACCAGAGCTTTGACGAATTATTGAAAAGACGGTTTAACGAGGGATGAAAATTTCTTTAAATGTACAACGTACATATTATTTATTATTTTTTCAATAATTATGACTAACTGACTTCTAAATACAAAGATACGATTGCAATCATAATATACTATTTTTATTTCACCCTTAAAATGTATTTATCACTTATCTAGTGGATACATTGACGGGAAGTTTTGAATAAACCACCTTACATTATAAGGTGATAAGATTTTACTATATCGAATAAGTAGCGGCGGTTAATCGAGAAAAACGGATAATCGAGGTTCTACTGTATGTAATAACAGCGATAACTGTTGCGTTTTATAAAAGGAGATTCATAAAAGTTCAGTTTTTACTTGTAGGTGGATGGAATTTTGTTTGTAAAGCGTTTTCCGTGATAATATATGACAACTTCCTCGAAGAGAATAATCTATGTTAGTGGTATGTAGCTTGTGAACAATCAATGTAAGAATCTATTGTTGACTGAAAAAGGTGGCGGAAAGTTTCTACGAAGGAGAATTTCAAGTTCATTTTCCAAGTCACAACATATTAAAGCAGTAAACTACCTGACTATTACATCTAAAAATAGTAAATATCCTACTAAAAACCTATGACGTATTTTGCTACTTTTTTTATTATTATTATTATTATTATTAATGAAATAACTTAACTCATTTCGTACATACTTACCTGTCGTATTTAGTATGATATGATATTACGATGGAAAAGTTATAATACTTTGATGTTGTCACGATTGTCGGTTAAACGATAGTTTAATATGTCGTAACTTTATGAGTCACAGAAAGCCATAATATTATATTACACATAGTTATAATATACGCAATTATACAAATAATTATATTACTATATTCGACGTTTTGTTATTCCAACGTCCGTCAACGTACTCGTACAACTGCGGAATAAGACTAGACGACGGCATTAATTTAATAACATAAATTATATTTGGATATAGCAAGGTTTGATTGTTAGTAAATAATGATAGTAATGAATACGTTTTATTTATAGTGTGTGGCGTATAACGAAATTTTAATTTACTTATAATAATTAATCAAATTAATCATATTATATAATAAGGATTAAGGACGGCACGGATGACGTGTCGCGTTTCTTTTAGTACACTGTTCTCGTGGTCACTTTGTTACGACTGATTTTGATGACAAATCAGGGACATTATACGAATACCGTGACAATAATGATAAAATACTTTATGGAAATCGTAACGCTACTACGCGACAATTATATAACGTTTAAGTCAAAATCGGTACTGTTGGTTTTGTATTTCTACACAAGAAGGGTATATAACATATATTACGTATAAGATGTGAATTAATACAATATTACAACTTGGGTTTCGTGTGTGTACAATAATTTACACATAATTTAGAATCTAATATTATAAATGGAATTATTATTATTATTATTATTGTTATTGTTGTTATTGTGTTTGAGTTGTAAGGCGTACGTCAAACGTTTGTTCTAACTCCACGGAGTACCGGTTAATTTGTAATCATTTCGAACACCGCGGTAGAGAGAATATCGGCATATCGCTTGTAATTAAATTCAACTGGATTCAAAGATTTTAATGGTATCCTGACGTAACTTACACGACGACGACGACGATACGCCTTTGAGTTTGACGTTATGTTTGACCGGATCGATTCATCAGCACGGTGTGTGCAGCGTTGGCAGTGGTTTTAACAATAGGTGTATATGTATTGTGCACGTCAACCGTTTGATAAATATAATAGTTTATAATATTATATGTCCGTATATTGTTACGCTAGATTATGTGGGAGGTGGTCGTTTTTATTTTGAGAGGTGCTCGAATAGTTTCCACCTTCGTAGGTAGAAGACTGTGAGTGGGATGTGATCTAAGGATGATAAAATAAAACCCAGCTCAAATGCGTGATTTAAAAAAAGAAATCAAAATAATAATAATTTCGGCTTTTAGGGGTTGAAAAAGGTCACTAGTTTTGGATTTCCCAATAGTATTAAAAAATAGGTAACTGATTTCGAAAAAAAACAACGACCGTATTGGAGCCCACCTAAACTGGACCTTTTCGGATGTCACGATTTTCGGATCGGTATTTTTAGACCTTAACAACCTAATCTACATTTGATCAAAGCCCACAGCACAAAGTTTTTTTTCTAAACACTATTTAATATTTATATTAGTATAATATTATAATTATTAGGATTAGGTTTGCGGAGAAAGGTTGTTGGATCCTATAATATCATTCCTAATATTCCTATCAATAAATATATTTACAATGAGCTTGTTTGTGTTTTAACATGCATTTTCATTTTAGTATCATAAAATAAATGATGGCACTACATATGAATAATTGTTTTTAGAAGAAAAAATGTATGTTAAAATGGTTTAGGGCAAATATAATGTACTATCAAAATATGGTCTGGCTCACCGAATTATACTCGGAAAGTTATTCGTCCTGTCCTGGTTTGGAAGGATGTTCATGATGAGTGTATATTTTAGTGATTGTAAATTTTAAACCAAATAAAAACCAAAAAATATAAAATATATTTTTCAAATGATAATACTATATGCAACGTATATTTCCACTACGGACATTTAAATTAAATTATTGAGTTATTAAATAGTCGACATACTATACCGAGTTAAATTCGTCGATAAACATATAATTATAATATATAAATAAAAACTCGAAAAACAATTGATATAGCAGCCGGTATATCGTCAGAAGCAATTCAGTTTTTATTTTTAATTCCGGTAACGCGCATATATACGATACTACGCAGCAAAACCAATTAGAATGGAAATCGTAAAACGGCAGGGATTTTTACGACGTTATAAGTATATCTACAAAGTCACTACTATAACTTATCAGCGTCTTCTCTATCTGTATCTCATCAACCGCATTTAACACGATCCTCCATCGCGCGACCGCACTAAATAAAACGACTGAATTTTATATTTATCCAGGATACTATTTTAATAGTTAGTATAAAATATAGTTTCAAACGATTTCGAAGAGACACACGAGATTTAATGTTTGTAAAAATGTCATCACATTTACACTTTATACGTGTTTTCTAGAGCGTATTTCGACTCTGTATACTAACCCCCCTTTCTCGACACACATACAAGACTAGTTTTTTTTAATGGTTAGAAAAACACACACACACAGTTTTGTGCGAATGAACTTTTGAAAAAAAGTATATACACGCGTACACTATTATATTACTACTCCGTATTTTTTGTCTAACGCAAAAATATTATATCAAAAGAATCCGACAACGCGGACGCAATTTTAAATCGTATAAAAAGACACGTTTAGTTCGGTCACTGGAAACGGTAACAGGGTAAGAATAAGGAAAAAAATAGGAGAACGCGCGCTTGACAAAACTAAAACTATTTGATGTAGGAAATTGTAACGAACATTCTACGTCAAAACGTGGATTGCGTGATTTATGAAAAAAAAAATGACGATGACGTAAAGCGTTCAATTAAAAGTGTAAAAAATATCAAACTGAAGTTTTCGTATATATAAATTCTTTTTAACGTCGCAAAAATATATTATTATCATTATATAATAACGTAGTAATAACGAGCGGCGCTATACACCTTAACACCCTTGAAATTGGTTTCGACTGAAAATCCGCGACCATACTATATTATAATAACGATAATAAACATAATTGCAATTAATAATCGTTATAATGTAGAAATCATTATTTTAACAGTATACTACCATTATCTTGAAAATTATGAACGTTTTCAGAAATATATGTATAAAATAAATATATTTTAATTTAAAACAAATATAAAATGTATTTATTATTAAGGTTTTTGGTATTATAGTGTTTTTTTTTTTAAAAATATTTTACCTTTTTGAATGAAGATAGGAATTTAATGTATTAAAAATCCTTGATTAAACATATATATTATACTATCTATATAATACCATTTACAATTTTAAAATAATTTTTTTATAATTTAATTTGATTTCATATACTTATGAGTACTGACTACTGAGTCCTACTGAGAGCCCAAGAATTCTAAATTAGCTTAATAATATGCTTTATAAAATATCATAATAATATGAAAATTAAATAGCATTAAGTAAAATATAAATGTATTGAATTGCTGAAAATAAAAAATGTTGTTAGTAAAATATAAAAATGTTATTACCTAAAAATGAATATGTTTTTAAAATTCATTGATAGTATGTATTAAAAATTAGATAATGATTATTGATTATATAAATTATATATATTTTTTATTTTCTGTTAATTTAAGTTAAAAAAAAATAATATTTCATATTCATTAATTATTTAAATTAAAATTCATTGCCTATAATACAAAAATAAAATTTTTTTTTTTCGTTATTGCGAAAAATAGGTACTTTGGTTATTCTCTTTTACCTAATATCATAAAATCAAATCAAACTCCATAATTTTGTTTGACCATCAATGATATTATATATTCACCCGTATTATTAAATAAAAATAGTTTGGGTACAAATTCAGTGAATATTATCGAATACAATATTTGATTGACTTTTAATAATTTTATATAGGCATTACAACTCTTAAATAATTCAAACACCAGTCAATCGTAGTAATTAATTGTTTGACCATTGATGGTTATAGGTGGTTGAGTCGTGTTAAAGTAACACAATTCATCGTAAACCTGAAATGGCCGGACTATTTTCGTCTAGATAATTTATCTTGACCCACCTGCCATCACAATATATAGTGTAATATGATAAGCAATAACTTCAGTATAATATATGTACATAATCAAAAGTCAACTCGGTGCTATGTCACGATAACTATATACACATGACGGTACGGTCGTCAAATATATATATATTATATATTATGAATAGGCATAGAATACGCGTAACACACCGAATTTTAATAAGTCATCATTTGCAGACGACATGGATTAAATTACCATTATACGTTTTGCATAATCCTGGGAAAATCGGCACATTTCTGTCGCTAGCTGGACAATGCGCTAAATTATTATTATATTAAAATATTAAATTTACGCGTTTTTCAGTTTTCAATTTAAATTCATTACCGTAATAATATACACGACGACCAGGAGTGGTAAATCCTTAGTAGGTCGAGTTGACGACATTGTAGTGACTGTACGAAAACGTGCAATACGTTAACTCTCCACTGTATGTGCTCGAGATCGGTGCCAGAAAAAAATTAACAAAAAAATAAATTATGGCACCTTATTTTACGGTTAAATCAGTTTACCTTAATTTGTGGACAAATTTAGTGTATTTTGGTTTATATAGTGTTTTTCCGTCCTAGAATAAAAAACTAAAAATGTAAACAGTACAGATTTTTAAAACAGTTTTTTGAGTGGGTTTTATTAAACATTTCTTTTCAAAAGTCAATCTAAGTATCAGATAGATAGCACCACCAATGTAATTCTATTATATCGCTCAATTTTCCGAGGACAACCGATAAAATGTGACTTTTAAACAACTTGAAACGAAAATTCGTATTACTTAGATTTCGTGTTTGAAAGAAATCATATTTTTCAATTTGTTAATGTATAGTAAGTATTGTAATTTAAAGAAATATCTTTTTCATTTCTACATGCATCTAAAATAAGTTTAAACAAATAATTGAGTCATATGGACCCACATAAATTTGGTAAAAAATTATGACGAATATTATGATACTCGTTGAAATAATAAAAATAAAAATTTCAAAAGTAGACTTGATGAATATCTTCTAATTAGCTAGGTGAATGCCGAACGTTTCAACACTACACTCGGTATATAAATTGCAGTTCAACCTAGAAGTTTCGATAGTAATGTTAATATTTATTAGATTGTGATTTTTTTAACAGTAAACACTCATTATGATGAAAAATATAAACGTTTGCTAAAATATTTCTTTAGATAATAGTTCATTATAAAACACTAATATTAACTTTGTGCACGTATACGGGAATTATATTATTTTTTGTTTTCGAAAAGCCTGCAACTCGTGTATACCAGATTTTTATAGTATTTTTTTTTTTTTATGGAATATTTAAATTTCACGATAATAATAATAATAATAATAATAAATGAATATTATAATCGATTTTGAAGCAAAAAATACTTCCTAGACTTATATACCGTGATATGAATTACAAATTAAAATAATGGACGTTGTATTACATATTTTATTATGTACGTGTCACCTCGACATTATTTGTTACTTTTACAATTGATTATTATAATTATTATAAAAAATTATATTAAAAATATCACTATTTTTTCCCAAGTCATATGATCATATATGTATGGTGCAAAAAGTGTATAAGTAAATAATATAATTAAACAAGTAAATTCGAAACTCAGTCCATAATAACATTGGAATAATGATATAACATACATCAATCGAAAGTCAAATTCGTGTTTTGACATATAAATCGTATTCAAAACAGTATATACGATAAATACATAATATATATACTAAAATTATATAACATTGCATGTTTGATATTATGCTTATAATAGTATATGATATGATCGCTACATCAACAAATAATTTCAAATATGTTTGCGAAAGACTGGTGTTTCTAAAGTTCAAAGACCTCTGTCTGGACATAGTGTTCCGTTGCGTGGGTCTGCGGAATTATTCAATTTCGTGTATGATTATATGACAATTTCTATAGAGTCCTTAAAATCAGATAACTCATCAATTTTATTTTTGTAAAAGTTCAGATGAGCTCATGACTTTCAAAACAATTTTCAATGTCGGCCAAATAATAACACTTTTAACTTTAAAGTATAAGTGTTATTGACATTATCTACCTACAATAACTAAAATGATAATTTCTCATGAGTTATAAAAATAATAACAAATAATAATAAATATAATTTAAGTGTTAAGTTTTGACAGCCATAATAGTCGATAGAGCATTATTTTTTTAAGTAATTAAAACTTCGATGGTTATATTAGTGTCAAGCGCAGTTGGTAAGTTTTTAAAAATTGATTGCAATTTATACGACATATTATTGTCTTTAATTACACACATTAATATTTATACTGTTTATGATTATTGATTAGTATAAACATTTTTAGGGTCTAATCTGCGAAGTAGCAAAGGTAAGTGAAACTCTTCAAGTTCGAAAAATCGAACCAAGCTTGTATATTTAATATATTTCTAAAAATCTAATGAATATTTAATGGTATAAATAATTCTAATGATTATTATTAATATTAATGTTGTAAATCAACATTTCCTATTTTTCTTTTTATCTCAGTAGTGTTATTTTTGAAAACATTCGTTGATCAAATGATGTCCGGGTTAATTTTTCACCAAACTTCAAAAACCTTAAGAGCCCTATCAATGACATTGTATAATTTGTACATTTGTATACATTATAAATAATACTGGTAAACGTGTATTTTAAAAATTCTTAATGCTTTTAAAAACCCAAATTTTGATTTTTTTTCTTGCAAATAATTAGTGTAGGTATATTATGAAAAATTTATTTTGATTTTACTCGTAGATAAAATACAGCTCACCTCTCTATTGTAAAAATGTGCAAAATAAAAAAAAAGACAGAGTTTTGTTTGTAAAACAATCAAAATTTTAATGTATGTTAGTGAACATATTTTCCAGTCCCTTAATCTTTCTGCGTATAAGTTTCAAAAATGATGGCACAAATGTATACAAATTTCACGGGACTATTGAAAAAAACAAACATTGTATGTTTTGAGGAAGCTGGATGGACCAATTGAGGGGAAATATACGCAAATAATACGCGTGATTAAACAAATCACAAAACTAAACTTAAAAATCAATGAATTACCTAGGGCTCAATGAAATTCCCGTTCTATACATAAAAAACGAAACATACTATATTATTCAAACTATATGTGCAACAGCGGTGACGGTACTCAAACGACGACGGTGCACTCAAACGTTACGAGTACGATATTATGTTTAGCTGCGCTTGTCGCGTCACAAAACGTTTTTCAACATTTGAAACGGTTCAAAACGGTGGGATTTCGACACGGCCCACCATAATACTATTATATTATGATGTAGTTCACATAACATCGTCAACATCGGAATCCCTTTGATTGCGGTAGATACGCACTATGATATAATATATTTACAGACGTACACGGACTTACGAGACGGTACTTATAATATTATTATATAATAAACACACACACTTACACACACCCGGAACGTCTCTCTCCCTCATCGACCATGTCTGGGAGGTTGAAAACTGTCGGAAAACTTTTAAAACTTTATATTTTATTCGACCGTTTCCAGCAGGAACGCGCGCACTGAGCGAGCGATTGCAGTGCGAGAGAGCGAGAAAAAACTTTTCACCTCGTAAACGCGGTCCGAATTAAAATGAGCCTCGCGCGTAATTATATATATTATTTAATATTTATACGTCGTCGCCGTGCCCAAAACATGCCGAGAGCTTTCAAGAGTCGGAAAGGCGGGGATAGAAAAAAGCAGAAGAAATTAAGACCATCGGTGTCCGTCTGCAACACATATTATTATAATTATTATTATTATTACTACAACAGTCGCATATATTGAGATTTCTATTGCGTGCCCGTCGTCGACTGGCTCACTTAAAGGTCTCTGCGAATATAAATATGTATATACAACAATAGAAATAAAGTTTCTCGGCGCTAACGAAAAAATACAAACGGAAATTTACTCTACAAATTACACTTCGCATATAATCCGACGACAACGAACCCTCGAATTGCAGGCCGCGTGCCCGCAATTATAATAATAGTGATACAAAAAACAAAAAAAACTAGGATTTCTGTACGTTAAGTGATAATTACCGTTCCCTGATAGAGGCTCACATAATGTAAAAAAGAATAATTTATCAATTATTAAATTCAAAGGTAATAATATTGTTTTTTTTCTTGTAATTAGTATTTTATTTTAAAATCGAGGTACGAATAAGTGAAATATATTAATTTAAAAATAGTCATACCTTGCTTTAAAATTTTGAAAAAAAACATCGGTGTAAAAAATTATAAAAATAATCTTGGTAAAATAAGTGTGATAATAGATTCACTTTTATAATACAACTAACTACATAGTATTGAAAGTGCTGCATTCAAATTTGTAATTTATTGTAAAATGGAATCCATGCCAACCGTACTTATATGGTAATTCTGGTAATTAAATAAAAAAAAAAACGATATTCAAACTTTTAAAGTGATTGCATATTATGAAATTTACGTGAGTACACGTTTGACGATTTCGATTATTGAGTAAGTGACTTGGAAAAGCATATAGAGCATAAATATCTGCAATAGACTGCATTTTTGAAAACAGTTTTTAAAAATTAATTGTATTATATGTATTTGTATTACAAAGTGTTTCCCCATTATTAACATTATTATTAGCTGTTGACACTTTTTATTTAAAAGTTTTACCGATAAGTGACTAACGTTTATTTTAATATTTCTCAAATAGAATGTCGTGAAAATATAATAAAAAAAATTATATACCTATTTAAATATTTTAATGTCCATTTGCTTGTTTTCCACAGTATCAAAAATAACTTTGTATTTGGGAGCATAGAGTGTTTATAAATTAATTATCGATTGCGTGCAACATGCCAATATATCTAGATGTTATTATTATTATTATTTTTTTTTTACGTTAATTTATGATTTTGATATTATTTTAATTATGTAATGTAATATAATAAGATAATATTAATTATGTGAAACATTTTGGAAAACTATATACACAATAAAATAGTAGATTTTTTTTCGATTTATACGTTGAGAAAATTATTTATTGAAATTTTTTTCCTATATGACCGAGACCCTTATAAATAGGCTTTAAGCTTACCTCGGATAAAACCTGTTTGAATACATTTGGCTAACCTATATGCCAGAATCAATCATTGGTTCTTGATGGCTACTAGTAAAGTATCCCCCTATGCTTAAACCTTGAAATTAATCTATCTATTAAGCACATTATTGCAAACTGTTTAAATACAGTCAAGATTGGATCAAACAAAGAATATTCAACAATACTGACACTAAAAACAGATCTAATTAAAAAAAAAACTAAAATTTAATCAGACAAACTAATTTAGTAATTTACATAACCTTATATAAAAAAAAAAATTGTTATCTATTATAAAAATAAATATAATGCGTATAAAATATACATACAAATTCGAATTAACATGTAAATTTAAGAAATGTATAACGATATTACAATTTATCTAATGACATGTACTGCTGAAATTGGTAATTTATATTAATACAAAAAATACGTAAATTGACTAAACTATTTTATTTATTTTTTTGTACAAACGACAGAAATGTTTATCAAACATTGACGTTGTGTATTTCACTCTAACACCAACGTTGTACATGATATTTAGTGAACTACAGAGTACAGAGACAGAAAGTAATAAGTCATAAAAGGTGCCTATAGGTACAAAAGATCATATTAATGCAGAAACTGACTTGCTTAACTAAAAACGGAAGTAAGGCGTAGGTACTAGATAAATACAAGAAAAAAAAACAAAAAAATGCAAACGATGTTTTGAGATTTTCATATTACGGCCGCGGGCTATGATACGATGCATATTTTTGCCTTTCAATACCGAAGAGGATTATATATTATTTTCGTGAACGAAGTGCCGAATAAAAACATCTGTTGCCTCGAAGCACTGAAATCCTGGTATATCGATGCACGCTGTTGGTATAATATGACTGTCGCACAAAAAATGTTAAAAATTATATTATTTAGATATAGTCGTTACCGTTAATATTATGATCATCATAGCTATCGCCGATGTCGTTATTTGATGTTTTCGAATGGAATGCGTTTCGGAGCATGTGATGGGGACAAGGCATATAATCGGTACGTAAAATAATAATCATTGTTTTCATATTATTATTATCATCATCATCATTATATTGTTTTATTATTTTTCTGTCTCCTGTCGAAAAATAGTATACGTTCATCAGTTTACTCGCACCAAAGTATTTCGAGTATATACGCGCGCGTACGGAGTTCATAATAAACAATAAATTTCGAACATCGTCCGTGTACACGATATTGTTATGTATACCTTGATCAGGGAGCGTGCATTGAGCGCGACGAGAGACGTCTGAAAAATGCGAGAAAAACTTTGTCGAAGAATTTTCGCTATTCGCCGCGTGAGCTCTAATACACCGCCCGACGAATCGAGAAAACTATTTGCGCGTCGGCTATAGGTATATATACACGACGGAGGTATTCGGCTACTTGTTGTAACTTATATAATATACGCAATATCAGGTGGTGCGTGTCGAGTGTCGAAGTGCTTTCGAGTTATTGTTATCGCGTATATTCTCGTCGTATTTTGAAAATTGTAAGAGAGTGAAAGTATGAATATATATTTTAGTTTTCTCGGATGCATTTCGTCTACCAGTTGCGTTGTCCACCCTTAATAATTTCAAAAACAAATCTCTGCAGGTCGTTTCGCTGGCAGCTAAACTTATACTTGTAATTGGGTGTATTTTAAAAGCTTTTAGGATTTAATATTTGTAGTAGTTACCTATTAAAATACTATATTTAAAAAATTTAATATTTATCTGTTACGGCTTTTTTTTTTTTTTAACGAGAACTCATTTTTTTTTCACAATCCACATCATTGACGTTTGTGTTCTGAAAGTCACTGATTAGATAGCAGAACTATATATTATTATGCTGATCCAACTGCTAGAAACCATAAATCCACGAATATTTAATATAATTATGTACATTTTATATAACAATATGACATTAATAGATAATTAAAGTAAAAATAGATTACATAAATAATATTTAAAATTGATAAATTTCAACAAGTATACAATGTACATTAATTGAATTTACAATACGATTACATACTAATAAGAATTAATGATGATTATCGGTCATAAAATAAAATATAAATACAGTATGTTTTACGACTATACAAAAAACTTGTTAGTTAAAATTATTAATAATACTCTGTAGATAAAAAAAAAATGCAATGATTGTCTGTGATAATTAATTTTGTTTAGTTTTATTTCTATTAATTATAAAATATTGTACTTTAAATTATTAATAAAGGTATGTATAAAATATTGATTAATATAAGGACAGATGCGCAATAATTAAAGTCTTTAATAATCGGAAAATCAATTTTTGTTTTTTTTTCTCCACTGAATATAAAAACATATTATACTTCATCGTTCAGATGGTATGCGCAATATGTAGATTGTAGACTAGTATTCGGATTTACGATGGTGGATATATTTCAGCAGGATTAAGGATTAGTGAAGTAATATACTATTACAATTTAATTTTTAATATTTAATGTACACGTGTAAGTATCCATATTAAATTCGAGCTGTTCTAGCTGTTCAATTTATTTAAAAACCGATTTGAGCAATAATAATTCAACTGGTAATCCGGTTTAAACCGAAAAATTTGTGTTACCTCATCGACCCCACGAACAGAACTAGGCGCGTGTTTCGATATAAAATGATTTATCGTAGGGGGGGAGTCGGAAAAAAAGGCGTTTGTAATGTAAGAATTCGAGCAGCGGTAAACCTAGAAATCCCTGGCAGCCGACGATAACGTTATCCAGCCCACCTCGGACAGAGTAGCATTAACTATTATATGACATGACAATAAGTATCTATATATTATTATACTCAGAAACGCTACTCATGTGTTCCTAACTTTTCGAGGACTCTTTCACAGTGGTAAAAAAAAAAAAACTTAGAAAAGAGGATTACGCGATTTAGCGGCAGTGTCCGTGAACTGCGGAACGACGTTCGTGATGGTTATGCGATTTGTGAACGCTGCCTCGCGGGCGTAATTTTAACTTTTGGTTATGAGGGTGAATTTGCTGAATCGAAAAAAACCAGTTATGTATTGATAGCTATAGGAAAATAATTCTTTGTGGTAAAAAACGGATAAGAATCATTAATTGGTTATCATTTACGGTTCACTTATCAAAAAACGTCAAACGACCACGGCTCCATGTAATTTTGATGCTATATGGTAGGTAGGTGGGATTCAAATATTAACTTCATTTATCTTATATTTTCTTCAAAAACAATTTTATTTTCGTATATTGATGATACTTCATAAATAAATTTTAAAAATATAGATTATAATATACTATACGAGTTGAGGAGATAATATTACAAACATATATTTATTATTTTCGCTATTACCTATATCGATGATATTGAATAAGAAAATGCAAACTTTTCATCAACTACAATTTGAGACTTATTGAAAATATATTAAAACCTAATAGCATATAGTTATACAAATAATCACTAATAAAATTATATAATTTATTTAAGTTGTTAAAGTAATATAACGACAGTACATCGTGATTGTTTAAGTATATAATATTATGTTTATTTTCCGATTACTATATTGACTGAAACTTTATTAAGTAACTTTAATTCACTTAATATAAAATATTGTTATACCTAATAGTGGCTTAGTGGTATGAATATGGGGTATTATTAAACTATGATAGAGATGACAATAGGTAATATTTGTTTATAATCATTTTATTTTTAAAGGATTTACTATGATATAGAAGTTTAACATTTAGTAATTTAAATTCTTTAAATAGTTGTACTGATGGATAAGTTTTGGGTACTTTTAAAATATTTTTGTTTGCTATTATTTAATGAAATACCATATTTTATTTAGATTGTACTAGTTCAAAATGTTCAAAAATTTTATGTGAGCATGTAAATAATAAATATTGTGAATCTTGTTTTTGGAGTTTTAGACATTTTTTATTTAATATTTATTTGAGTAATTCCTTTGCAATAAAATGTTTCATTTTTATTACAGTTACAGAGTGCAAGTTTATTTCCATTGTAGGTTAATAATTATTTATCATAACGTTTTACGCACTTCATATACATTTTAATTAATAATAGCTTAACAACAAATTACAAATGTCATGAAAGAGCTCAAAATATGCCATCTATATTATCAGACAAAGTCCAAATTATAACTGGAAACTATAATAAATATAAAATATACTACATTATATTGAATTTTATACAATAACATCATAAATAAACAACAAAATATAAATATAATATTTATGTGAAGATTGATTTTTCGTAAATGTGATTTTTTTTTAATCTTAAATTATCGATAAAAAATTGTACAACAAGTTTTTAAGGAAATCTGCATGTTTAATATTTTTTCCTAACAACATATTTTAAAAATTGATCGAGGAGCTTAATTCAATTCAATTTCTTAAGAATGAAGCATTTGTCCTGGTCTACCTCCACCTAAAATGATGCCCCGGCGCTAACTATATTATTATGTAAAAAAAAAAATCAATTAAATATAAAATAATATAATTTTTAATTTTTAATTTTTAATATTGTTATTTCCGATAGTGATGGCGCATTATGGCAAACAAACTATGTGTATAAACATATTATACACAAAACTAATCGTCTACGATAAATATTTTATTCATAATTTTCTACAAAGGTTAAAGTTTTTAAAAAACTTTCTTTTTTTAAAATTAATGTATGTCTTATTAACATTTTTCTTTGGTTTTATAGTTCTTTGAGTGATTACATACGTTAAATTTAATATTTCTAAGACGAAATCTTTTCTGATTTTTTAGTACATTTCAGCAAATAAAAATCCAATTTTGAAAGAGTATAATATAAAGATATATATTGTAAAATGTGTTTAATTTTCAAAAAGGGAGAGTTGAAATGTAATGTGATACAATCACTCCACTTATCTTAAGTTTAAAAAAATATTTCCAAAAGTTTTGATACTTTTTAATAAAACGAGTGTTTCTTGTTTGCCGTTAAAATAATCGCATTATATCACATAATTACAATTCCCATTAAAATTATACAACAGTTTTACACTTAAATTAAAACCATCATATTAAACGCGCCATGCCTAAGCCTTTGAAAGACGATCGTCACAACTGCGAGTTGCGACAACGATGTCTCGTTCAGGTCTGTGGTGAAAAACTATGATTTCCATGTCCACGCGTGAAAGAATAATTTTCAAATTTATGGCACGAACTCACCACCTTTCTTACCCAAACAAAAGTCGACTCTTCTGTGACCTCAGAATCCTAACTATTATTTGCATAGCAAAATGTCAACCGTCTTAAAACACTGAACACGTCTCGCGTAGATGTCTGATAATTCTATTAATCTCGTAAGGAAATGAGAGTAAAAAACTCGCATAGAGAAAAAAATGGTAGTTATCACGTTTCGTTCTATTTCTTTTCCTCTCAGTCTCTATCGTTTCAGATCAATTATTAAATGAATTATACAGACATTTAAATTCCTGTGTTCAAATAATTGTACGATGCGTGTGAAAATTTATAAATTATTTGAAACACCTAACACGGCCACTATATTATTATTAACCCAAAAAAATTCGAGTTAAATATACAATAGTATGTAGTATTAAAAATATATTGTTGATGGCGTTTGACTCGGAACCTGAATACTCCGAATGAAACTGCTTTTTAAGAAAAAAAAATTAATCAACTTTTGATAAAAAAATAATATATATATATATTATATTATTTATATCTGTATACATAAATTACAATAATATTATAATGTAATTTATATACTTTTGTCATCGGTTTCGCTTACATTTTAAATGACCGAGACGCTTTAGTTATATCGATGCTCGCCAGGAACGTACATTACCTTTTATGTTTTATGCAATAAATATTAACGATAATAATCAGTAATCTTTGGTTGAAAAAGTTTGCATTTTCATTAAATTGTTTATACGTATTTTTTTCTACTCTAAAAGTAATAATAAAAAAAAAATATTAATATTTAAATTGCGATAAATATTTCTGGTTGAGAAAATGATTGCGTTTTAATAATGCAACGGTTATTACAGATTACAGTGAACTGCGCATATTCATGTGCCGCATAAAAAACAAATTAATTTGTATAACACTATTTAAAATTATTTGACACAACACGTAACTCTAAAATATCGTAATAGTTTAATTATGTATACTAGAAATCTGAGATATCAATATTCTAGGTTCTAGGTTCGGTCACTGGATGACTTTCGCCTTTCAATAAAGTATCCACATAAAATTTACGTATTTTAATCATTATATATTTAATATATATGATGAATTTCCATATTTTAAATAATAAAAATAATATATCAGTGTCGTACGTCATGAGGAATGTACAACGCTACTTAACTTTTCAATGGAAAAAAATTTAAATCCTAAAAATCGATTTATAATCAAATCACATACAATATTCCAATATTGAATTATAATGAGTTATAATATAACAGATATAATTTGTGCAGATAATTTTTATTTCAACATAATATTAGGTATATTCAGCGGCCGATTTAATTTTAAAACGGATAAATCACTATCATGCTGTAAAATAGTTTGAATTGGTAACAAATATTAATAAAAGTAGATCTTCATATTGCGAACAATTGGAACTAAAATTTTTGATCTTATAATTGCCGTGTCAAAACCCAGAACTTTTTGCCAGTAGCCGAACTCGAAAAAACCATAGATAAAATTCCAACCAATGGACTAGGTACTAACACCGACTTCTGATAGATTAAGTGCGACATCGGATTCGTATGCATACGCAGTTTCAATTAGCATTCAGATCGGTGTGTGACTTTTGTGAGGTTTTTAATTGTTGAGTTTCAAGCGCACGATAACAGCGATGAAAACGACGACAATGAAAGTAATTAAGTGTATCCGCGCGGTAATAAAATATAATATACGGCCACTGTTCTATATATATTATATACGTATTATACTATTGTATCATAATATTATTATTGTTATACACTGCAACAGAGTTATTAAATTTTGGGACAAATGTTTCCGTTTTGGGTTTGGCACGAAACGGAGTTTATGGTTTTTGGCAGAAGGGCAAACGAGAAAAAAAATTAACGGATTCCGTATATATATATACAGATATAATGTATATCTTGTATATACATACCTAATATAAAATATGTATGAGCGTATAAATGTATTACGCACTCCCTCAAACATTACTCGAGTTTTCATCCGATAATCTGCTGACAAGTGTTTTTACTTTATTTTTTACATATTTTTAAACGGTTTTACATTATGCGAAATCATTTTTTTTCACTCACACCCCCTAACCCCCCTACCCCATCCGCTGCAGTTACCATCAACGTCATCGTCCCGTGCTCCCCGGGCGCGATCGTCGGTTCGCTCTCTCTCACTCTCTCTCACTCGATGTCTCTACCTTTCTCCTTGCACCCTATCACTAGTTCGTTTTATCTTCATCTAACCCACTTGGTTTTTTTTCTAATTCTGTTTGAGCGGTTTCGGTGGCGGTACCGCACTCCGCCGACGACCGCCCATGAGAATTAATTAAGCGCGAAAGTTAAACGGAGCATCGCCGCGAAACGTTGACAACGCGGTTTAATGAACGGTCCTCCTCAACCCCGTTAATGAATCATCAGCTAAACCCGCACTCGAACGCGACAGACGACCGCCCGCCCTTCACACTTGCAACACATACGCGCGCCAACTCAACCCCAACATCACTCCGTAGTTATACACAGAGCACTACCGTACGTGGCTACTATGCTAAGCACGCCGTCTGTTTTGTTCGCGGAGAAAAATATGCGCACACGAGTGTCCGCTGACACTTCAGTCGTATTATATTATAACCTATAATATTACGTTAAGCACGCTGGTTTAAGGACTACACTTGCTCGCCGTTTTGTTGTAAACAAACATTTACCGCACTCTGCATTCATGCACTCTTTCTTTTCTTTCTCTCTCTCTCTCTCTCTCTCTCTCTCTCCCTCCCTCCCTCTCTCTTTCTCTCTTTTGCTCTTGAAGGTCGTGGTTTATATCATGTTAATTCCTTATTTACGATTCACGCTCGAATGAAGACTTGACGAGACTATCAGTCAAAGACAAGATATGTGTGTGCGTGTGCAAAATCGGAATGTTGTTTTACGTAGTCTCGGTAATATATATAAAAATCGAACACTGAACTAACTTATTTTTATATACTTAAATACATTATAATATATGTACATATATTTAAATATTTTCGATAAGCAGATGAGTAGTTGGTCATTGGCACTTTCGGTTGAAGGATATTATTCATTTTTTTTTTAATAGTGATTTCTGTCAAGACATTTTTCTAAATTTTGATTTTTGATATTATAACAATCAATTAGAACAATACATTTCAATAAATAGATTTTGGTTTGTATTTCTTGTGATTTATTATTAACAAAATATTTTATATTCAGATAAGCAGAACTGTACACAAAAATATTGCAGGAAAATTGAAAATTATTGGGAAGGAGTTAATAATAGTCGAAATATTCCTAAAAAATAATAAAGATGTATATGTATATATATATATATATTATATATTCCACTTAGATCATGGAACTATTATATAAGAACATATTATACGGGACACCGTTTTAAGATCAACGGCTGAAGTTATAAGACATGATGATGTGTTTACGTTCAGTTTTGAAAAAAACAAAATTTTTAAAATAAGTCATAGGTAATTAGTCCATCCCCGGTCAGATATACATATAGTGAATAATGCAAATTTCTACCAATGTCTTATACTTTTTTGGCCATTAATTTTCATTCTTGAAACTTGTGTTTATTTTCCGAAACTCAATCGACAATCTGCTTTCTGAAAAATAAAACGTAAAAAGAAAGTACTAAAAATCCCCATTGAGATAAATACCTTCTATCACTGAAATAACGAGTACATCCACGGTTTTTTTTTTTTTTTTTTGTTATCTCATCTCTGAATAATACTGTGATCGAAGTTGTCGAATTGATGTTTTCTTAGAATCGACTATTAACAACCATTAGAAATTTCACATTTCGAATGACTCGAGATTGAATTTTTAATTTTGAAGACAACAGTCCTATATAGGTCGCGACGATAATTTTCATTTCGATTGTCTTATTTATCTCAAATAATATACAAAGTTCAAAAGTCTCTATAAAATAGCTTTTAGTTTCCGAATTTCTAAAAATACTTTAATGTGAGATTCGATTTTTTGTAATAGAAAAATAATACTAATTCAAACTATGTATATTATCATTTCTGCCGCGATTACATCTAAGCTCTTAAATAAAATTGTATTATAATTAGTTAATACTAATAATATTGATTTCGTGACGAATCAAACTATTTTTGTTCTTCTTTATTCTTCACGATTTCTTCCACGCAAATTTTCAACATCATGCAACTATATGAATATTAAATATTTATTTATAAGTAGATGAATGGAGTAGCGGACCAACATTATTATTTGTTTAAAAATTCTAAAAAAAACTAAATGTTTGTTGTTTAATTAAGTAAAAATTAAAAAATAATAAAAATTAAATGTATTCTTTTAAATATTACTAGATTTTAAGTAAATAATTATTTATCTTAAAAACAGCAGCCTGTTTATTTATTATTTTAATATACCTACACTGTCCATGGCAGATTTCCAATTCCAGAGGTGTTTTGTACTACAGTAATGATGATAATTATTTCGTCGCCAAACTTAACCTAAATTTACGTATAATGAGTTTTTTGTTGAATTCGTTTGGTTTTTATTTCTTGGTTGATTAAAAACAAACTTACAATAATTACCGGAGTCTCGAAGATGATTAATATATTTATAATATACACTATACAGAGTGTTTCAACAAATAAGTTTTCTACCTTTGTTTTTTAAAAGAAAAATAATGGAATTCTTCTAATTTAATTTTCTAAATATTTAAATATACCGAAGAAATAATCTATTTTCAAATACTTGGCATTGTTTATACCACTTATGAATAGTTTTGTAGCGATATAATCTTTAGTTTTTCAAATGAAAAACCAACTTTTTGTAAATTGTTGGTCAGGGTTTTTTTTTTTTTTTTTTAATTTTGATTTATCTAAAACAAACTTCAAGCAAATGGTTTTCAAAAATTATACGATTTTAAATAATTTAAAGTAATGATTTGTGACTGTAGTCCGAGCGCTGACAATCGGTATGTTATTTATATTTATGAAATAAGTTAATATAAAATTCGGTAGACGTTGATTTGAAAACTTTAATGGTTGATATGGGCTATAAATTATAATCTAACATTTATAGATAATAAGTAAAAACCACCCAGGTATAATTTATACTAGATCAAATACTATATTATAATTTATAATAGTATCAAATTATTTTTAAAGGACCATGATCCGTGTTGTATATATTTTAATAATATAGGAACAATTGATTAAAATTTTTATTTAGGTACATTTATTTTTGAAAATAAATACCTGCCTAACAATTTATCGTAAAAAGTGGGATTCTTGTTTGAAAAATAGAAGCTAATATCACCAGAGTCTAAAGGATCATCCTTAAAGTAGGGAATATACTAAATAATATGTATTCAAAAGTATAATCATAAATATATTAATTGAAAATTAAAAAAAAAAAAAACAGATTTTGAATAATTTAATTTTTAAACAAAAACAATTTTAAGCATGTTTGATAAATCACATTGTACATAATAATATATACGTCTGTATTGTAATAAGGCAATAAAAAAATCAAGTTATATAGGTGAACTTGAATAAAGAAACTTAAGGTTTGGGAAATTTTTCCCTATACCTACCTAATTATAGGCAATTATACCTACCTATAAAACGCTAGTATACAATATGCATTATTACCTTCCTCGCGATCTTCAAATATCTACCGAGGTTGTGTATTTAAGAATTGGATCGTGTTCACCGTATAATAACATTTTTATACAAACAAATAATATTTATAGGTATTAATGTTAAATAATATAATATAATATCCATGCACTTTTTCAAATTCATAGCTGTACATAAATTATACTGTAGTACCTATAGTAAGTTAACAACAACTAATAACTCAAAATCGCCAATCCAAATAAATACAAAATATCAGTTAGCTCGTAAAAAAAGATCAATAATATGTCATTCGCAGGATCTAGTATCGAAAGGTATTGCTGATATGGTTAATGCGAATGCACTGGTGAAAAAGACGACACGATGGTCATGCACCGACCAGACAGTGAGTAGTAGTTTTATCAAAGACATCTGCATTTCCAAGAAACTTGCTTTATCCTTAGCAGCAGAGACCCTTATTCGGCCATCCCTTATATCTGGTGGCATTTAAGAAAGCTATACATCTTGTACTTCATTGTCACAAACACGTGTTAATTTCTACGTGAGTTCATAATGTGAATTGTCTCTCTCATCAGTGATGAAGATTTATATAGGGAGCTACATAGTTATAAAGGTAATCTGAGCACGAAACATGACCGTTATTTATTTATTATTTTTAAGCTGTTACATAATGTTATGTGAGCACATCATTATGATATAGGTATACCTACAGCAATGCACTTTTTATGTCTGCATAATAAACTGCACATACGTGTGTTTAAGACTAGTCGTGAACGTACTTAAAGCATATCGAATACAGCATTATTCTATTATTCTATTATATTATTATTAAGTTTTCTTTTTTTAAGAAAAAAACCAACAAGCTTACTATTACTATATTCTAACAAATTTAATTAATACAATAATTATTGCGTATGACGTGTGAGCTTGAAAAGATATTATGCTTAACTGTACATATGTGGTTTAATTTATAGAAGACCAATTTATACTTGTAGAACTTTTCGAAAAAACAATATTACCTATACTATAGTTATTCAAAAAAATATTTTTACTATTGTACTTGATTATTTGCATCAAAGTTAAATTTACGTAGAAATATATATTATTTATTCACTGTTTATTTTTCTGGCGATGAATACCATTTATTTTTATATTCGGATAGATAGATCAAAAACAAATTATTCATATTTTCAGATTGAGCTAACATTAGCATAGCAAAATATTAATTGAATATCCAAAAATAATTGTTCCATCAGATTCTGTAATATTACCCACGTAAATACCAGAATACGCATTACAATGTCTATTTAGTTATTTGACAACGTTAAACAAACCTTTTACAAACTGTGTTTAGTACTGATAATTATTACTGTTTGTACACTACATGGCTTTGTATACCATATATTTGGTAATCGTTTTAATTGTTAAACTTTAACAATTTGGCTTAATTTTGCGAAGACGTTATTGTAATCCATTTACTTTAATATCAGTGTCCGGTTATTTTTTAATTAATGAAAACACGTAACCAAGGTAACCTTGTTTGAATGGTATATACTATATAATATATATGTATATATTTTTATAATATAATTTCCACTCTTTTATTGAATTATTTTAATTGAGTTCAAACTTTTTAATCGCACTAGGAAAACGCAATAAAAATAATTTCAAATGTAACTTGTTCAACTTTCAAAAACTCGAGCAATCGGAAAACAATTATCAGCAAAATACATGCAACTCGAGCAGCGATCGAGTTTGATACGTTTTTCGATGCTATAATCACGCAATAAATTATTAACAGTCACATCATTAATCAATCCAACGTTGATTAAAAATTAAAAGTATATTCAATCGAACGTCGTTGAAGTTTTTTGTCAGAAAATATAAAATGAAAACTAAAATCTAAAATTATACTTACTTATAAATAAAATTTTCTTTTTGTAATTGTTATTCATAAATCTATTTTAGTATATTTTGCAATCATGAACTCCGCGTATGTTAATCAGCGATAGTTACCAAAAGTATTAAATCATCCTGAATAGCAAACAGTTTATATCATACTTCTCCTACTTAAATATTTTATTATTATTATTATTATTATTTCACAATTTATCATATAATATCAGGTAATTAAAAAATAAACCATTGAATTTTTTTCGCAATTTTTATAATAATCAATTTCTTATCTTATTTTAATAAAATAATATTATAACTACAATCATACGTATTATTCTCGTAAAAATCAAAGACTATAATATACTCTAACTCGGTCAATTAACACTCAATTTTTATACATATGAATTACTTTTAACATATTTTGATTATTTCTATAGAATAATCAAGTATGATAAGTAAAACCCCGATTTAGAACAAATTACTGTAAACGAGTAAATTAATGTTAACATAATACGAGTTATAATATTTAATTTACATTTTCCACTCTAAAAACAAGTTAATTTACACAAAACATTATAAATATTAAAGTTTGACATAATAATATCTTATGAGAAAGTGATATGAATTATAAGAGTACCAAATTAAAATCATGCCATGTAGTAATTTTATATTACGATAAAAAATATTTAGTTTACAAAAACTGTTATAACAGTATTACTAAATTGTTTAATATCTTTTTTCTTACCACTTGTAGTTTAAAGTTTTAATACTTTAGGTTTGTTAAAATCACAAAATTACCATGGTTATTAAAATAATATATAACGTATAAGAAAGTCTAAAAATAGTATTTATTATTATTATTATTAATTACAATTATTATCTACGATTAAAATTTTGAATATATCGACATTTATAGATTAATTATATAACATTATACATATACCTACAATTATTTTAATAATTTTTATGGTCTTATGAATAATGTATATTCGAGATCTGAAATAGATGTTAACAGCATTATATTTTATACTTATACATAAAAGTCATTATAAATATACATTTTTTTGATAAACTCGTTAAAATTATAAAAAAAACAGCATGTCCATAAACATGGTAAGTTTAAAATATTATAATTAATCACATGGACAGTAGATACGTTTAAATACAGAGCTCGAGACCAAATAATTATATATAGATACTTGTATATTATTTATTCGGTATCAGAATGATTGAATCAATAAGATCGGCTAAAATAAACTATTGCGGTTTTTTTTTTTTTAAATATGACATAGTATTCTAATATACAATTTTTATATTTATACATTTCTATGATGAAAAATGTTCTTCTATTTAGCTTTTAAGTAGGTATATTAAATATTAAAATTTTGATAGCTTTTTAACTACATTATTACATTAAACAACAATTTACAATTATTTGTGGTTAGTTTAATCCCAATGACTTCAATATTTATAAAAAAAAAAAAGTGCTCGTTTATTTTTGATAATTTTTATTTTCTATAAAAGTATAATATAAGTGTCAGTTAACAAAATGTATAAATTATATTTCATATATAATTAAAAAAAATATTTTTTAAAATTATATCATGATTATAAAATGGTATTATACAAATGTCTTTTGAATTCATTACGGTCATTCTTTTCTGAATTATAAAATAAAGTTAAATAGATTTTTTTAAACATTAGTGTTGAGTTAATATTCTCAATATTTGACTATTATTTGTTAGCTATATAAAATTATTGAAACATTTTAATTTTTTTCCTCTTGCATTCCACCAAATTATTGTTAAAAAACTAAATTAAATCTCCTACCAAAAATCACCTTAATGTTTAAAATATAAATTATTCTTCCCTAAAATTTCTGTCAGAAATAAATATGATAACAGTTTAAACAATTTACAAGATTTTTAAGCAATAATATTATATTATAATTCTATAACATAACTTCATATAACTAAAATATTAATACTAAACATATGAAATAAATCTGCGTGGTAAGTGTTGCAAATTTAACTAAAAAAAAACGTACACAAATAACATGTAAAACGTTAATAAATATACTTGAAAGATATTTTTTGTTTACTAAGTTTATTTTTAAATATTCCAATCATTGATAAGATTTTAAATACATAGTCGGTAAACAAAAAAAAAAAAAAAATTGAAATCTTTTAGCCAAAAAGTTAATTCAAATACGTGATTATTTAAGATGGCTTGCTTTCAAAGTTTTTATTGACTTTTAAGACGTCTTGGGTACAGAATAGAACAAGATCTAAGAAAAATAAATTACTAAACGATTAAAAGTCCTTGTTTAGCGCTATTGATCTACCAAAATGATTTCAACAACTAAATTCAATACAATTGTCCATACGTCTTTCTATAGCGAGATTTATTTAAGATCCAACTAAATTTCAATGATTTCCTCAACATACACGGATTCCTAGAATTTCGAAATATTATGTGATGAATATGCAACGACGAATCGAGGTTTAAACCAGAAAATTGTGTTTAATACAAAAAACATTTTTTTCTCTGAGTAAATGTTACTTTAAAGGGTATAATACACCCAACGATAATTTGTTGTACGTTACGTGTTTTAACTACATATCACGTATTTACATAAATGAACGTATAATTTATAACGTCAAATAAAATCAACACAATTTGTAATGGATAAACAATAAACATATTATGTAGGTACAATGATTTATTGTAATATTGTACTTTATAATATTATAACATTTGAAGATGGAATGATAATAATGTAAATAATAAGTAATATTATTCTATCCAAAAATATTAGGTATTCTCGTAACTGCAGAGAATATACCCAGAAGTAATCGCCAATGCCGAGACTGGACCTACAATAATTGTATTTGGATTGGATACGATTCTACGGGCTTGCCTATTTGTGTTTATATGTAGACAGTAGTTAGGTAGTGGCATAGTTATAGATTTAGGGTTACCAAGATTATATAAAGGACGTTATTAATTAATATTAGGGACAAGTGTACAATCCGATTCGGGTTCCTTGTCCGTATGATCATAAACCTATTTAATTTGATAGTACGTTCTAAAGAACTCTTCTTCCTTTTTTCAAACTACCCTCAATAAACCCAGTTCATCTGATAGAAATAGCCTATAAAACATATAAATATTTTTGTTTTAAAACGATTAAAAAATTAGATGCCTATAACACAACAGCAAAAAACAATGCATTAAATATTATTTAACGATAGTTTTTAGTATATTATTGACAATGTATTTCATTATTATTATTTTATTTTGACCGTTTCACATTCTAATAAAATAAAATTATCAAAATGTTAACTATAATAAAATAATTTATTTGTATTGAAAATAAAAACAATACTGGAAAGTAGGTATAGGTCTAGTGTGTACTACACTTATTATTGCACTTTACTTATTGTATCATTGTAATACGTTATACGTACATGACCTAAGAATTCAAAATAACTTGTATGATATCAATATTTTTATTCTTATTGCTAGTGTTTTAAAATTATATTATTTAGCTGTTGTAACTTAAACGAATTATGATTTACCTGATTTTTTATTCAATGATCCAGGATCCAGCCAATTTCTTTGATCGTTTTCTTTTCATATATCAGTTTAAATGTTGTAGCTATATTGTCATATTGTATTAAGATATATACATAATTCCATTTAGTATACAATCGTAAATGTATAGTGTATAAAGCGTTCTGTGGAATGTGTTTTTTTTTTAATTGTACATATAAAATAGTGATTTTAAATATATTGATTATTGATATTTAAACTATTAATGATAACTTACTTTTAATTATTATTTTAAAAATTAATAATAATATATATAAACATCAAATTAAAAAAAAAATTCAGCTTTATGCTGAGAATCAAAAGTGCATATGAACCATTTAAACTTGCGTTATTTGGGGACTGATTTTGTATGTAGTTTGTTCTAAGTGTAAATAGCGATTATTCTAATTAAGCTAGTTTATGTGTTTCGTTATTTTATAATATATTATATAATACTTTATATATATATATATATCTCACTAGCTTGCTTACATGATGAATTTAAAAATGTATAACAATAACGACCGGTCTATACAACATAACTACGAATGAATAGGTTTACTGCGGGTCTAAAATATATTGACGTCTGTCGACAACCATACTTTCATACTTTTTACACTAATAAAGGTAAATAGTTGTTGAAAGTCCATGATAACCGTGTATACTCAGAACTTAGGTATAAGCAATCAAACTGGTAATTCAATTTAATATAACGTATATATTTAAAAAAAAAAATACTAACCCTAGGATATTATTATTGATCAGATCAGGTAAATACATTTACCTATAATAATAAGAAAAGTTATTACCTACTTCAATAACCAATCCAATTATATTAATAATATTAAAAATGTATATTATATATTGCAAAATTAATTTTTCAGCTATACAATTTTTCGAAAATTTTTTATTTTATTTTATTCTGATAGATTTAAAATAAAACGATAATGTTATATAATATTACCATGTATTTATGGCTGTAGTAAATTTGCACTAAAAATTACTCAAAATATGTGTAATTTGCACTATTTTTTTAAAATACGTTTGTAATTTGTACCAAAATAAAGATATGTAATTTGCACCATCCTCAGGTAGTAAGAAATAGAAATTGTAATTTGCATCAGAAATTAAAATCGATAATATTTTCGATGGTAAATTACAAGTTTTTATATCCTAGTATAAATTTAGCTTAGTTTTATTCATAAAATAGCTGAGCTTATACACATATTTCTGTAAGTTAATTTAAAATCGTATTATTATGAATATATCAGAAATTAGACAATTAAAAAAAGTATATGTAATTACCAGACAAGGCGAAAAATCTCGTAAAATTATTAGTCATTTGTGTCCATCTAGTCTCGATGTTTACGAAGATACCGAAGAATAATCGAATATTTCAAAATCAAATACTCGATAGTCGAACAAATAAATAATCATTTTGGTGCAAATTACAAACACTATTTTCGACTACCTGCAGTGATGCAAATTACATATTTTTAATTTGGTGCAAATTACAAACTCCCGTATTTATATATATATATATATTAATTACTATTTACTAAGCTTCTGATAACAGTTATATAACGTCTAACAGTTCTTCTCTATTTTTATCATAATCGACAATGTTATTTATGACTGATATTAACTAACCCAATTTCTATGTATGAGATATGCAGAACGGTTAGTACATATAGATCAACGACAATTTATAATAAATCTAAAAATCTAACAAGCCAGCGATAAATTAGTGAAGTCATAATTAATTTTAAAACTACATGTTAATATTTCTATTTAAACATCGAAAAATGAAAAAAAAAATACTTGTTTAAAAATAAACGGTAGCTCTCGTTAAAAAAAAATTTATCCCGTCAGAACAATACTTGAATAATGGTATAAAAAAATCTAATGAAGTATTTGAAAATATGGCTTTAAGTATAGGTACTTAAAAATTCCAATCAAATGGGAATTTTAATAACTATAGGATAAAAGGGACTGAATATACTTGGTGGCTCAAGTCTGAATACTTGATACAGGCAGACAAGCGGAAGGCTGAGTGCGCAAACTTTATATGAATATAACTCAAACATTTTGTAGGATTTTTTATTTAATACGGGATGATACAACATATATATTAACTTAATTAAATCGTTTTTGAATAAAATATAATACTCAATCATCATTTAAAACTATATCTTCATATTATTTATGGTTATATAGATATGATGAAAATATATTATATCAAATCTGATGGTACACTTAGTTTTTAATATGAGTTCCTTTATTTATATGAATATTAACAATACTGTTAAAACAGAATAATATATTGAAAAAAAAATTAGTTAGAAAAAATGATTTTTTTTTAAACATAAAAATTTACAATTATTATTGAATATTAATACATCGTCTTTATGGAGCTCCAGACTAGTAAATTTTAGAAAAAAATCAACATTTTATTTGTAAAAGATTAAATTTAAATAAATACATTTTAGTATTGTCGAATAAGATGATAATAACGAAGGTTTATTTAAATTTATCAATTTTAATTCAGGAATGTAATAATTTCGTTTTTTTTTTTCATTTAAAATTGTGTAGAACTTATAATATATTTTATACTGTTGATGGGTGTGCAGTTTATACTTTGTGAAAGTATCGTCGAGCAGATATCGTTATACGATTTTATATTTGACTTAAAAAAAATAATGTGCGTTTATTACGACGAAAATAAATAAAATACAACTCTGTCGGTAAAATAAAAAATGGTTACTGAAAAACATAATTATTTTATGCATGTAAGTACTTACTTCATTGCCATATTGCACGGTATCGTTGGTCGTCATAATATTTTATTTCATGTTTCATGTTCAGTGATATGACATGATTTGGGATGGATACCGAAAGGTCACGTCATTATCGTGAAACATAATTATATTATTATTATACTGTATCGTATTTACTCACCACTGTATAATATTACGTTGCACCTGCTGTTTGGGTAGTCATTTTCAGATTATTGGTATTCCACGTTTCGTGGACACTACACAGTCGATCAAAAATACATGATAAAATACTCAGTTGTCTCTGGGACGGCATATATAGTTGTAACAATAGTTTGAAATGTTACATGATACGGGAATAATTGTTGTTGGTTTAGGCACCTATAATACGTTTTTTGAATTACAATTTACAGTTTATTAGCTTTTGCATCGAAGCAACACAATCATTACTATTATCGTGTTATACAAATATAATGTATGTAAGTACATGGCACACGAAACAATGCCCATCATCCAGTAAAATAGTATAATAATATTGTGCACATCGTTAAAAACGAGTACGGCGAATATAATTCCAATTATTTTCTAAGGGGATATTCTACGATGAATATTTTACAATAACCACCTGTATAAAACAATTGTTGATGGGGAGGGGGAGTAGATAATTACAGTATACACTTTTAAATATAATATATTATTTTAGTTAAACCGGCGTTTACGCCAGTTACGCAATGTTTTACATAATAATATTATAATATCGCGTTTTAATGTAGGTACCTATTCAGTATAGTTTTCGCCAATACGATAGTTTTCACAGTATTTACTGTAACGTTTCACACAGGTTTATATTAATAATAATGATAATAATAATAATTTAATATATTATTACGACGTTACAATATTATTACAAACTATTCTAAATATATATATGCATATGTATATCGTACAACATAAATCGTAAATAGTAATCAATTTACATAATAATATAATATCGTAGCATAATAATAATTGTTATACGTTTGTATAATAATAATAATAATAATAATATGTACATTAATATTTACGAACGGCGATAAAACAACAATACAAAATATAAATTGTATAGCATTTAAACGACGATGATCATAATATAATAATAATATATTTAACAAATAAAAGTTGATATCCCCCCCTCCAATAACACCATCACCGACGTCAACGCCAGATGAGTCGTTATTTACGATAATAGTATTTGATATTATAATATAGAGGCGACTAAAAGTAACTAAAACGATAAGTTTTTACTAAATATTATGAAGGAATGATAATATATTATTGATCTAATTTGCGGTATGTTTTTTTGTTTGGTTCTGGACCAGTACCGTCCGTTGTTCGGTGTCGAGGAAAACATCGCTGACAATGAGTTGTTCCGGTCGAACTGTCGGAAGCCGGACGAAGCGGTACGCAAGACTGGGGCATCACCGCAAGCCATATCATATCAAAAACCACCGGTGAAAACTAAAATAATAATAAAAAAAAAAAAAATTTAACTAACAACAATTTATTATTAAATGTTATAAAATAACACCATGTTTATGAGTTTTATCGCGAAGATAAAATTGGAAATAATTTAAACTCGATTTTAGAGTTCTTGTAGTGATAAATATTTTTTTTTTTTTAGTTACTTTATTAAAATAACTTAAATCTATGTAGTAGACTTGTTCTACTTAAGTTACTTATAATGTTCGTTACTAATAAGTAGAATCAGAATTTAAATACCGTAAAAAGTCAAATACTGCTTTAAAACTAACCAAAAATATCATGAAAATTCCTTTTCAATTCTCTAATGAATATTTTTATAGGCATACAACTATGTAAGCGATAAGAAAACGGCGGTATACATTCATAACAAATATTAACAAATAGACCAAAAACATATTTACATATTATACTTATATTATAATTTATAATGCATCTTTGTTAGAACGATATACCTTTTATTAAAATCGCCGCGAGTTGCAAGTAAATTGTTATTATCACTGTTATTGCTGTGCAGCATCGAATACATGTACAATTCTACACTGTACAGCTGAATGAACGGATTGAAAAGCTTTTTTAAATAATTCTTGCACAGATTGGACAATATAATACAACAATATTGGAAATCGTCAATTTCTCATATTTTGTGTAGTCTACTTATATATTATAATTTATAATAGGTATTTAATATAATAATATTAATATTATACTAGTGTATATTTTGTGCCTGAAAATTTATCAAAAATCAAAATGATACTATAGGTGTGACCCACGATGACACAGAAACATAAAAAAGACAGTTATAACTTTAAAAGTTAACTGATCACTTAATTTATTAAGAATCGTGGCCGTATTTACCATATTTTAAAGGAGGAGGGAGTGGTTGAATCAATAATAAAAATTATCTTGATAATTAAATAAATACCTAAGTCTTAAACCTTTCTGAAAACAGACATAGATATTACTAAATACGGGTTGGGATAGATACATTTTTCTAGTTTTCTATATATCTCCTAATATCATTAATTACTAAATCAAGTATAAACACCAAGTCGAATATCAAATGGTTTTTTTTTTGGGTGCCGATTAATGTTAAAGACGCGAAACGAAATAAATAATTTCCATCACCTACAAACTGGTACCTATATGGAAATTAATTGATATTTGATATTACATAATATTATATCACTAATTTGTTATATTAAAATAATAATATATAATAACACTACCATTGGCAAACACGAAATTAAATTAATGTGCCGATACAAGCCAGACGATGGATGCTAATGTTATTAATATAACCATTGTGTAGATACTTAAAAAACGTAGTTTTGAGTAATACTTTCAAATAAGTTTAACACATTTATTATGTCTTTTTGAAACGATATTGTAATGTTACTACATTATAACAATCAATTTTAATTTAAACCATGTATTTGATTAAGAAAAAAATTTTAATCATGAAAAAATGTACATAACTTGATCGGTTTTGTCTTTGGTGTTTGTCGTCAACCAACTTTCCCAATCCCCAGCAATCATTTATATAATCGCAATCATTAAAGTGTGAAGTGTGTCTGATCTATATACATATCATATGATATTATTCACACATTTAGAAAATTATATAAGACATTATTAAATTTGAATATTTTTGTTGGGGATTTGGATGATAAATTTTATTTTATCCTACAAATCGAAAACTCTAAAAAGTAGGCAATATAACAGATTTATATTTGGTATTATTTCAAGATCGCTGTGAAACCGATAAACTTATTGTTGTCTTTACGAAAACATAGCTGACATATAGAATATAATTTACCGTAGTTATATCTGGTACAGAGAATCCGATGTCCAATCGTTGGCTGAAACAAAAATAAAAGAAAAAAAATAATGCCGATAGTGATTTAATAATATAATAAAAATGATAGAGAAAAAAAGGATACAAAGAAGAAAAAGACAGAAACGACGCTGAATAATATTCGAGTGGTGCATAATTTCTGCTAAGCATCTAACATGTCTATATTATCTTTTTTTTTCAGAACGTGAGGAAAAAAATGCCAATAATAATATTTCTCAAGGCTTCAAGAAATTTGCCGTGACTACACGCACTGGAAGTGTATATGGGCGCCGAATAAATTGAATAGAGTCAATTTTATTTACTTTTATTTTTTATTTGTTTTTTTTTTTTGTATTATTATTATTATTATTCCGGGACGTGAGAAGCGTTGACAACACCAAGTAGATTAAACAACTGCAAATGTACGGCCGTCGGAAAGGTCGAAGAGCAACTATACGGGAGACGGAGAAGACTAAATAAAATAGAAAAAAAAAACGAGAAAGAGAAAAGTTAACGACCGCGATGGGACAAAGTTCTGCTGGGCAATATTTGTATTCAAAGAATTTTTCAACCTTTGAATTTTTTATGAGCGAGCGCTAAAAAAAGTTTGCACAACACGCGCGCCGGAGGATAAAAAAATATAAAATGCATCTAAGTTCTCTAATTTTTAACATTCGACAGCAAACCGCATTACGCGATTATTACAATATTGCAATGGCCGTCTCGTTAACGGTATCGAATGCACAAGCTTTATTAACTCAATGGAAAAAAATAACCATTACTTAGAAATAAAAACCGATCAAAAAATGTGGCATAATTATAAGATAAGAAATCTTCCATACTTAAACAAGAAACCTTCTTGAGTGAAAATTGTCAACATTTGTTTTCCCATATACTGCAATTAGTATGTATTAGCTAAATATTCTGATTAAATGCATGGAATAAAAAAATAAGTAAGAGTGTTAACACGAATCTCTAATCCTCGTAAATTGAAAATTCTTATTTTAAAATGTTTACTATGCTAATATTTACTGCTTGATTAACACGTATTTGCATGGTCGGTTCTAAAACTATCAATTCTCGTTCATTTGTTAATGAAATCAAATGTTTATTTTTGTACATCTAATTGGAGCTAAAAAAGAAAAAAAACATCGGGATCTGTAGTATATAATGTTAGTTAGTGTGAGAGGATCTTGGAACATGTGAGAATTGTAAAAATAGTTTTTATAATCGTATTTCTGGACTAGCCATGCAAACACATGATGAAAAATTGCAAAAACAATTTTGAAAAAATTTAGTGGAATAGAGAAACATAAAAATATTATACCTGTACGTTTGTGTACAATATTATCGAAAGTATCGGTGCACGCACGTGGTGTCGGTTGTACATATTAGATGTTTTTACTTCAAAGATAATACTTTAACGTGGTAAGGGTTTTGAAATTCGAATAAAAATGACGTAATCGACTGAATGATTTGTCTACTTTTAGTTGTTTTGGGTATCGCCCATCACATAGATATAGTTTTGTAAGAAGGCTAAATTTCGAAGAGGAGAGCTCGAATGTCTGATGGTGTTGATTTACGTTCACATACGCGATCGCTTATGTGTCGAAAGTCGAAAACCTAACTCGTATTTTAAGGGGTTTAAAAACTACACAAAAAGGCACTGTCTGATGCAAATGGGGTCGAGGGGTACTCTTATATGTGATAGTTAATACCTCTCATCCCTGGTGCAAGCCTCGTAGATTCGCGATTCTAAACCTAAACGTATAATAAATCTCGCCGGTTCGGCTTAAGTCAAAACTTTGGTCTCACCAACACGGCATCGCACAACAACAATAATAATACTGAACAGTGTATGCACTTATATATTATAATAGTATAACATATACGTCGTCTAAAAAGTAATTCCAGGTACCTATAATATTATAATATAATATACCACTCACGCAGTACGGTGGCGGTGCATGTACCGGTGAAAGGGCGGGAGAATTGAATTGATACAATTTACTCTTGGATATCACTTTGTGACGGATGGGGTGACGGGGCGTGTGCGACCGTGTTTTACTAAGCCGGCTTACTCGGGTCAAGTTTAGTTTGATAATAATTTATACGCTCGTGCGTATCGAAGTATCGGTGTTTGTGTTGTGGTGTACCATGAAAGTCCGCCGGACATCGGTTAAAAGAGGATACCTATCTACACTACCCACATATATATATATTTATACATATTGTATCGTGGCGTACATTTTATTATCATATATTATAGCCTATTATATAGATAACGATATTATACTGCGGTCGCCAGTAGTGTTGTAGTCGTAAATTTTGCTTTTAAAAGGTCTAATTCTGGTGAAATAATTGAACAACACCGCGACGTACTTAACTCGGTAGGTTCTCATGACCCGCTTGAATACAATTTTATTAAAGACGTTCGAAAATGATACGTACCCTCGTGCAACTTTGGGTCTACGCATAAGGCACTTATAATGATAGTTACGGGCGAATTACGCTAACGGTAATAACGAATTGTTTCAAAAGTTTTCCGAGATTTTTGTTCAGAAACCGTGGGAAACAACTTTGTGGTAGTGCGATATTTTATGTAAACAATTATGTCTCGATAATCGCAGACACGATGTCATACACGTATTAATATGATTTATATCATACAATTAAGAGGACAAGACGATTACAACGCAGATTAGTGTTAGCGATTGTGTTTAATCGATGTTTATATAGTATGTGAACAAACACAAATATATAAATCATTACATAATGTAGAATAAAATTTGAACGAAAATCACGTTTTGTCGTTTCATTTGCAGTGCAATTTCAACCAGTATAACGATAATATAAGAAATTAAATATTCAAATACGTATTATTTTTGTTTACGAATGAAACTAACAGTAATTATACTATATATTTAACCATCGCGTTATGATAAGTGACACTTGAGGGATGACGTAAAATAATTATACATTTTATATAAAAAGTCATGTTTGTGGCTCAAGCGAATACTATTAGATTATCATAATAGTAGTATACAACACGCGTACGTTCCTTATTAAAACAATAATATAACGTTGTGGTCGTACAAAAATAATAATATCATAATCGTATGTTATAATATGTTCAAAACAAATTTTATGTCCACTCACCTTTATAGTACATGTTTTTGTGCATGTTCAGCTTGCAAGTCTTACCCTGAAACAATGAACAATTTTTTTTAGAACAATACAAGCAATAAAGATCAACAATGACATTAAAAACATTTAGGTATAATGTATATTACAATAAGTTGTTGTAAGTATTACACTAATATACCTAGCAGCGGCTTTGGCTTGTAGGAGTGTACCAAGAAAAGTACTGACAATAACTTGATATAATAACATTTGAGTTCGTAATTATATCTTAATGATACACTTATAATATATGTAAATATATATTTATTACATACTTCATACATAATAATATAACGTATAGTATTAATAGTTGAAAAAATTTAATTGTATTCTTAATATTTATAATTTAATTCCAGATTTTGTTAAAACATATGTAAGTACTTTTTTTTAAAACATATAGACAAGTGTAATACGACCCTCGCGCACCGTCAAATATAAATAAAGCTTTGATTTACATAATAGGAAGCTATAGTATGTACCATTTGTAGAATCTTAAAATACGTATTTTGAATCACTCAAAAAAGATGAGCTTATTAAAAAAACCATATTAAATTAATAATATATTTTCCCAAACAGATACAAAACTATTATTGATACGCGAGATTTTTGGAAGTTTGGGTCATATACTTTATGACACAAAATGTACAGCACTTATTTTTGATTTGATAGTTTAAGCTTTTAAGGGCATTTTTTACAGTTAATTCAATATATGAGTCTGTATATGATCGAAAACATACACATGTATTAATACGCATTTGTAGGTACACGAGCTCAAAAAATGTATGCACATTTACGTGAATGTAGGTTTGAGTGCATAAATTCTTTTTTATTCGATGTATATTTTTACCCTCCGAACATAACAGACACGTGAAAAATAAAACGCAGAAAAATTTATACATTTAAAATCGTTCGGTATAATATCATATATGCTTTACGACTTAACGAGTGAGTGCGTGCGGGATTTTTTTTATTATTATTTAAATTGACGCGTATGATTTGTTTATGCACGTGAAATGAACCTATCAACAACGGAATCTATGGCCAAACCGCAAATGGTTACACGGCTGTCGATATTATGCACAAGCAGTGCTACAATCCTCACCCGGATAGTTGGGTAACAATTCAGAATATCCCCCTACAAAAAAAAAAAAAAAACAAAAACAACAATTCTGTAGCTTGTCGTTAAGTTTGTCATAATAATTACAAGTATATACAATATACTATACGAAATTCGTTAATTCATTTTCGAATTTAGATTTTTTTTTATTGATGATTAAAAATTTTTCTATCTATAAAAATAGTAATATGATGGTTAATACCTATTACCTAATCAACCATATTAAATAATATTATTAAATTACGTAATATATAACTAGGAATTTTCTAGGAAATCGTTTTATTGAAAATAAATTTATGTTAAAAGTTAATTGAATTGAATGATTTAAATGATAAATTATATAATTATTTTGCATTAGTAGAGTTTTAGCAAAATAAGATAATGATATAGTGGATAGTTCCCTAAATTTACCTTACAGTAAAATAGTAAATACATTCTAGTTGTGTCATTGTGTCCAGACGATTGTACAGTGTCAGGCCCATTAAATCGATAATTTTTTTGTATTTTTCAGTTGAAAATTTTTTTTGTTAGATGTAGTACGTACTTGTATATTTGACTGAAATATTGAACACATGACCTGATTATGTTAATGTTGACTATTCGAACAAAATGCTTCCGATTTAGTCATTAGTTTCAAACCATATACTTCAGATCTCAACTGATTAAAAATATGAGTATGTAGTGTTTGGCGATTGAGTTTATTAAAAACACTAATGGTTCAATTGTGACTGAACCCGACGACATTTTTATGTTTTGTTATAATTATTCTTCAGTGGTGTCTATCGCCATACATTAAAAAAAAAATATAAATATACAAAGATGTATAGTGATTAATCAAATTCGCTATTGTAAGGCGCTCGATCTCATAAAATTCTACGACGTGATACTGTTTAATAGAGAAAAAGAAACGCAAGAATTGAAAGTAAGTAAAAGAAAAAAATGTTTACACTATACACATCTGTTTCAAAAGGAAATGTAGTACCCAACTTATAATTATAATATATCAACAGAGCTATATTGTATATTAGTGACTCCTGCAGAATTCAGATTTTTTTCGCTCGCGTAACAGTTTTTATGGAGTAAATAGTATATTATGACGCGCGCGTTACACATTTATATTATAATACGTCCATTGCGCGAATATAGGTAAGAAGTATATATAAGAAAAAACTGTACACGAAAACTTTTGTTTTTGACTATATAATTTTCGAATATTACTCGGTGAAAACTTTTGTTGTGCTTTAAGATTTCACGTTGTTTATAAACTAATAGAAATTGGCCGCTCTCAACATGAGATTTATAAGTAAAGTTATTGTTTCATATGCGCTTATAATATATGTATATAAATGTATAAATGAAGGTAAATATGTAAGTGTGTAATTATCACAAATAGATTTTGTTGGATATATTATTATTATATATCTGTAATAAATATCAATCCAAAACTTGTGTGGTTATCGGATAATAATAATAATAATAACAATAACAGATGATTTATTTCACAGTAAGCGACAAGCGCTATCATCATTTAAAAAACTATAAACGTTTTTAAAAATATATCGTAACGTAATTTAAAGTCATAATAACAAAACATTTTTTGAAAAAAAAGTTATATTATTTATCTTGATAGTTTTTAAGTTATTTTAAAGTTTATTATTTTTTTAAATAACAGCAGATACTTTGCCATTCAGTACTGTACTATTGTACTACAAATATCTTCTAATAATATAAAACACTACAAATACTTTAAAAGTGTCTATATTCTTGTCTTAAAAAATGTTTATTGTTAAAAGAATCACCGTGAAATCAACGTACACGTGGACAAGATTAATACTATGAACGTATAACAGTTCCGAATTTTAGATATCGCATTTTTCATTCTGGTACCAATAAGTGAGTTTTGAATGCTATTGTGACTATAAAACCATAGTTATATAGTTATAAAAAAGGAATGGTTTTTAATTTATTACTAAATATTATCTCAGAAGACTATTTTTTCATTTCTAGTTGATCTGCCGTAAACTGAATAAATCAAAAGTGAATATATAGGTACTTTATTTATTTTTATTATACATATCTATATTAATAAAAATAAATGTTTGTTTGTGTGTATATGTGATTTAATACCAAGAACTAAACGATAACCAAATTTCCTATACAACAATCCAACTTTTTGACATATTTTAATGAAAAATTTATTTTATATTCTATGTAGGTACCTATTAAAAAATATCCATGAGTTATCTATGAATTACAAATAAATTTTCTACATGTATCAAGTAGGTACCTATAATGTTTTCAATAACTTCTTCAGTAGAAAGTTTCTTCAATAAAACCATTTAAACCTAACTTAAATTTGTTTTCAAAGCATATACTCGTAATATTCCCTATACCACATATCTAATAAGTATTGTGTGTAACTGTGTAAGAACTCTTATGATATAAAATATAAATATACAAAATTACTTTGAACATACTTATCGATTATTGAATTCATATTTAAATTATTTGTTACTTTTATATGCATATGACTATCATACTATGTTATTATATTTAATGAATAATAATAAAGCACTATGACAATAAACAACTGAAGTGAATGTGATAAACAAATTATTTTAAAATTGTATAAATCGGATTTGCTCCATTACTCGCTATTGAACTACTATTCGAAATATTATTTGATTAAATATTGACAATGACACTGGAATAGGAATTTGGTAAACAAATTCGACCGCACAACCCATCACTGTTTAAACACTATTATATTATATCATCTCAATTCTCACCTGTTGACTCTTTGATTATTTATTATCGTGGTCGATTTACTTTACGGTCGTGTTTAATCATTGAAACTTTTAACGCACGAATTCTATTGTTTTACAATCGATCGGGTTTTGTCAGTTAAACGTTAAGACAACAACAGAGTTATGTAATGCATACTAAAACAGAAGGGAGCAGTATTTATCGGTGAAATATTTTTAAAGGTTTTTGAAAAATAGTATTGTATCTTTCTCTTATTACGCACAAACGACACATTAAAGTTTTTTTGTTTGGATTTGAAAGTCGGTTTACGATCAACCTTGACGAAGAATTCAAAAGAACACAAACGCAACTTAGGAAAATGTTACGATAAGAATTAATCATACGATTCAAGCCATGTTATTTAAAGTTTAAACCATTTGACGATCGTATGTATCCTACAATTTTTAAAATAAATTCCGTTACCTATTTTTACAAAAATATGGAAAACAACACTTAATGAAAACTCGGAATTCCCAAAAATTAAATTGATGCATTATTTTTATTTTTATTGATGCATTTATTATGCGCAAAAAAATTGCAGCTATATAATATTAATGGACAGTGTTACTTTAGGAAATGTCAGAATTTACAAAATATTACTGTGTCTAATTAACGAGGAAACAATATCAATACTTTTTAAATTTGTCATGTTCATAAAATATTTTAAAAGCTGATGATTGAAAATATACACTCAATCATAATAATGTTATATGCTTTTAATTAAAAGCTTTTTTGTTAGTTCAATTAATAATTATGTACTAGTACCAAATAAATCAAAACAATTTTTTATTTTATATCCTACACTGTTGGTGATCTAATTTAAATTTTAAATTGCATACAATTTATTTTATTTTTCTCTTACGGTAGAAATTTATAAAATGAAAGCGTTATAGTGGTTTGAGATTCGCGGAAATTCCCTTTCATACAAACAGTTTGAGTTATTTAATTTACTAGTAAAAATGTATGACGTATCCTATAACTGTTTTAAGCTGTCATAATATGTTTATATTATACAGGTTTTAATGATTGGATAACTGTAATTATTTTATTATTAAAATAAATAAATAATACAAATACCTAAAAAAATCTTTTTTATTTTATATTATGTTTCATTCAAGAAAATTGGTTTAGTCATCTTTCAAATAATATTATACAAGTGTAAGTTAAAATAATGAAGAAAACGATGAAACGATAAGACAATAGATACTGACACGTTAATAAGCACGTTTTATAATAATACTTATAATAGTATAGTAGTACATTTTTAATATTATACAATTAGAAATAATTTATGTGCGGACTAATTTAACTCGTCCAATAAATGATATTTATCTATGTGGGTAGGTACGTCGGTAACATTTAATGAGCTAAAGATTCAATTCAAAGTTTTAAAAAGTAAATACGTTTATTTGTATAGAACCCATTTAATTAAAAACACGCGATTAAAATAATTTGTTTTTCAGGTAGGTAACCGAAGAACAAATTTAATGAAACATTAAGTGAAAACGAGGAGTTAAGATTAAAAAACGAGATATTAAAGTGCGAGTCAAGGAACACGAATTATATTATAATACACCACGTTTTGAAAAGTAATGTTTACGTCTAATAAAGTTTTGACTTTAAAAGTACCTACCTAGTTACATACGTATATTGCGGGTTACCAGAAAACACGAAACGTTAACGAAAATATATAACAAAACTAAGAGACAGAGACGGTTTTATAGAACTATTAAAGAAATAATGTTCATTTTTCTCTATGTTTAATACTTTTAACAATATTATTATGGTGTGACTGGTACATAAACATATCATTTCAGCAAATTTATATTAATATTGATACAAAGGTTTTATATAATATGATATAATAATTATTGATAAACGGTAATTAATGATAATATTCTAAGACTTTTTTTCTATGTTTTTTAATGTTAAGACTTCATATTTTATAATTACATAATATATAGTGTAAATATATAATATTATTATGAAGAGCCCATATCTTGTATAACTACTTTAAACAGAAAGTCAATACACGTCATAGCATCGTAGCACTCATCCTCTAGCTGTATATGCCTTATTTATATATTATACATATAAGAGTATATATAATATATACCTATTCAAACAATTTAAACATTCCAGTTTCAACATGACTATATAAATGACTTTAAGTTTGTATGTCGTCAAAACGAATTTCGCGCGTTTGAGATATTTTCAGTGGTCGTAACAATATCAATATACTTTGAAATGTAAAAATAAAACACATTATTTATTGGTAAACTATTATCGGAAAAAGTGAAAATAAATCACGAGGGGGTCGAACGACCGCATTCGATCGGTACTGATTTGCATAGTCGTCGAGACTAGATGTTTTAAAAAAAATTCAAAGTTTCCAACTCTGTAGATAAATAATAAATAATATACCATATTGTTTGCAGAACGTTAATTTGATTATGTGTTGAAGAGAGAAACTTTATATTAAAGTTTGTTCTGGAGAAAACAGTATAGTATCAAAGAGTATATCACATTTTGATTTTTACCCGGTGTATAATAATAATAATAATAATATTATGTTATGGTAGGTACCTATTATAATAGGTGCATATTAAATTTGCTTCATAGTGTAATAACTGTACAGTATATAATATCATATAATATTGTGTATAGCACCAAAATTAATTTATCTGCATAAAATATAAATTCGTTCTAAAAATACACGACGTTTAAATTAACTTTATAGGGAAAGAAGTATTTGCTCGTGTAATGCGATATAACAATATTATTCTACGTGATTAAATTTAAACTTCAGGCACCACAACAATATAATGAAAAATATGCGAAAATCAAATATAGTAACAACTTTCGCGGTTCTTTTTACAAAACGTATATAATATAAATGGGGTTGCTCTACATTATTCACATATTATTATATTGTATTATAATATTTGAGCGCGCTCGAGCAATAAGCCCGCCAAACAGTCGACGTCATGCCGGTACCACGGTTCATGTTTATTTTTATTAAACGTTACAAATTTCAATAAATAAAAAACCCAGAGAGATGAGACTTAGATACAAATCAAAACAGTTATTGTAACACGATTTTTTTTTTTTTAATTTAAGTAGTTCTAATTGTTTATGTAAGTATATTATAGCACAATATTATTTAATTAAACACACTAACGATTGGTGATTAAAAAGCAATGAAATTATAAAAGGAGCTTATTTTACAAATTAAAATTGAACACATTAATTATTGTTTAGTGTTCTAAATTCTCAATACCACGTTATCTTTCAATAATCTAATAACATCAAAAGAAGTTTTCGACCAACATAAAACAGATAATTTATCGATATTTTTTAAATGTAGAGGCTTTGATGAATAAAAAAAATAATGTTATAAATCAATAAAGACGTGTTTATCTGTTAATTATGCTAACTATCTAAGTAATCAAAGTATATACCTCCTATAAACTTCCTTCATTTATTTATTCAATAGCGATAATAATATAAAACGGTACCGTTTTCTTTCGTGGAAACATTCACGCAATCACCGCAGCGAGAGCAAACATATTTAGTGTAATAATTAGTTTCACTTCTAAAATATTAATAAATAATAATTAATTTAAAACAGCCGACTATAATAGGTACACTTTTAAAGTTATGGCGCTCGTTAACGTTTTTAAGTTGGTTAGTGTTTTTTTTTTCCAAAGAAGATTTTACGAATTACGAATAAACCATTAATTATTATAATATACGCAGTTCCAAAGGATTGTAAAAGTTGTAGATTGTATTGTGATTTACTATTTTTGTATTGTTTTATACGTGGCCAATAGTTTTCAAAGAAACGACATTTCGATTCAGAGACTGCAATCCCTGTTGTACATATAAATTATTCAGTTTCGGTTTGATTTTAAGAAAAATGTTTATAAATCTCGATATTGGCTGCATAAAACAAATTTTCAATTAAATGTATCTTTATTTTTTTTTAATAAAATTCAGACCAAAAAATTTTCTGATATTTTCTAAAAGTTTTATTTATTCTCTTTTATAGTCGAAATAACCTATAATATTTTATTCTTTATGTAATTTAAGATTAATACGAGTACATAAATTTTATTGTATATTGATTGTATAATAGATAACATTATAGCCAGATAGGTGACTTAAGTTTTGTAATAATATTAGCCTTAAACTGTAACTATCGTTCCGAATAAAAAATAAATTAAATAAAGATTTAATTAAAATAAAGCCTGATATTTCTAAAGATGTCTTGTTCAAAAACTGGTTCTGTTCAGTTCCTAATCTCTGATTTATATCCCTTGAAATTTAATATATAAGTTGTAATTACATATTTAAACATTTTTAAATAAAAAAAGTTTGTTAATAACATTAAAAGTACTTATGTGTTTGGTTAGTTTAAGTTATAACTTTGTTGAAGAACTGTATTACTTTGTATAATATAATATTATTATGAAATGTTTTCTGGTTTATGCCAACATTAACACTTTTGTGAAGGCTTATTCAAACGAAAATGACGGGCGTTTTCACGGTGATTTTTCTCAACATACCTATTATGGTACTTGTTTGTTATCATCCTACCACTGAACCGTATAACATTCATCATCCCCGCCGCCAGACGACATTATGTCACCAGTCTTTAATCTAAAAGTTTGGACATTTTTGATCGATATTTCTTAAAATTTTGGTAAATATATAGATTAGTCTAGTATATAATTTGTTTATGAAAAAATGGTAAATACTTCTTGAAATATTAAAATATTTAAAACATTATAATCATTTAAGTAAAATGTTGTCAGCCTGTTGTTTTGCATGTATGATTTCACGTGTGTAACTCTAGTATATCATCTTACAATGTGTATTAGTTAAGTTATTTTAAAAAATAATTCAAAATTAACTTTAATGGGTTGTTTTCCGTAGTAATTAAGAGGTACTTTATGTATATTTTTACATTACGTCCCATTATACTCGCCATATAGAAAAATCAAAACTTCACTTTAATCCAAAATGTTTACCTCCCGTGAAACTGTGAATCCACTTATATCATAATATATAATGTATCATATTAAATTCTTGGCTCTGCGCGCTTCTTCTACGAATTGTCAAAAACTTACGGAAAATAATTGACCGAGGAAACGGGAGACGCGTATAGCGAATATTAGCGAGTGTCTATTGCACGCCTCATCATCGTGGAAAATGGCTTTTGAATTACCAGTCGATACGCGGTTCGCACAACGCACGTCATATATACTCTAATATAATATGTATACAGTATTAATATAAAGTAGTGGCACGAAAATAAATATTATTGCAGACTGGTGGAGCATTTCAATGGAACGATAACTGGTGACGCGACGACGCGCGCCAGCAACACGCGCCGCCGAGGCTTTTAGACATCCGATCACAATAACACAATATATAATATATACGCGAGCATGGTATTATAATGTGTGTACGCGGATTTCGTACAAGCCTCGACACTAATGGCATTCGGTCGTATGCGCACGATATAGTATCGCATGATATATTATGATAATATTATAATATGCGTTCGTTCTGTCGCTCAAAATCTCGACGCCGTCGTTGTCGTATAATCGTATGTGCGCAAGCGAGTGTATTATTTATGTAATATAAATTGTAAGGGGGTATGTGTGTGTGTATGGGTGCGTGGGTGTGTGGGTGGATGAGTGCATATATAGGTGTACTCACCGACGGCAATTGTCATCATTATCATTGTTATTACTAAACGCGAGACGAATTCTAGTTATTGTTAACTGCGTGGTCTTTGTTCGGATGAGCGACTCGAGAGCCCGAGACCGGTCGTTTGCCGATGTCGGCCGAATGCAAATTATTATGCGGCACCGATGATCCGGAGTTAAGTGTTCGAGTTACGCGCTTACGTCTCATAATAACGACTGACTGTAATAATAATGTATTACTAAAGGGCATATAGTGCACCGCCAAGGATCGTGCGAGTAAAAATTAATTATTTTTAAACAAAACTTTTCTGTTTTGGTTTTTTTTTTTTCAAAAACACCAGTTTTGAATATTATGTTATATTGGTGTAAATAATGTATTAAACATATTTTTAACTTGAATAACGCGTGCGGTGCTACTATTAAACGTTTAGTAAAAAATATGTCGAACGCTTCAAAGTCTCAAATTTTCATGTAACTATATTATGTATTATGATGAATAGTATAATATTTATTGAACTACAACGACGTGATTGATAAGTATCACGCAAGTCGATACCTGACATAAAACATACATGAGATCTATCGCAAACATGTTTTTTTTTTACTTTAAGAATATAAAATTATAACTTTTAACGAGTACGATTTATATGTATTGTTTAATTTTTTTCTGTGAGCAACCAAATTCAAAAATATAAGAGAATTTTTTTTTTCATTTATAGTTATTTATCAAGTAGCTGAATTGATGAATAATTGGTCACTGGTCAATAACAACTATTTTATTAAATATATATATTATTTATTTAGCAATACAGTTAACATTAGCTTAGTGACCTACCGATTAAGTTTCATAACCATACGATACGCCGCAGATTCGCTCTCGTGAATACAAAGCAAATATTTATACATTACATTATAATATGTACGTGAGTATGGAAATTTGTTCAAAAATGCATAGTTTTCAATCTTACCTGTGGATCGGCTTCGGTTCTCTGCGCGAAATTAATATTCGTCCTAACAGTCCGTTCGCGTAGGTCCTGTGTTGGCCTTGAGTTGTTTCCTAATGGGGCTTTTGGGTGTTCCACCGAACCTTGGGATAATTTCCTTAAGTGGTACATCTGAAACAACGGAAATATTATGGTCGGGTTAGATTGTTTTTCGTGCGTGCGAGTGCAATATACAGTCGATTGTGGTACAGTGGGTGGTGGTGCACTAAGTGGCGTGCCTACTCAAATGGCAAACAAAAATAAAAAACCTAGGAGTAAAGTCACACGTATACTATAAGAGAAGGTCCTTTTCATTAATTCAAAAGTGACACTTTTAACAGAACACGTCGTCCCGAAGAGCAATGAGTGTGAGAGGAAGATAGAGTCAGAGTCACAGTAAAAGTAAGAGTTAGAGAGAGAGAGAAAGAAATTTGATAAAAAAAAAAAAGGATACGAAACAAAATATGTGCGTTTGCTTGTCTTCGTATCGCCACCGTAATTAATCGTGTTATACCGCCACCACCGCTGTCGTGTTTCCATTACTACGTATGCACATAATAAAATATACATATACAGTAGGCATATAAATTCACCTCGCGTCTGGTTATGTAAATGGGTTTGTTCAGCACTATCCACACAGTCGTTTCCCAGCAGCCTGGATGAGTGGTTGATCCTTCGTACGTCATGTAGTATTTGATGTCCGGAAGCATCTCTCTGATGGATATGTCTTTTATTGTACGCAGAGAACCTGTCGGCCGGGAAAAATAATAAAAATATGTTAAAAATTGAAAATAAAAATATCGCGTTGTGGAATCGAGAACATTTATTGTTGTTAATATCACAGGGGTTGTTGTTATTTTAACAGTTAATTCATGGATATCAGGACGTGAAAATGTAGTGGTCCAAGAGCCGCACGAGATAAGCAAAAAACTAAATTTTATTTTTACTCTTCCAACATAAATGTTATATACATTGTATTATAGTAGATTAATATGGTCAACTGGTTATATGATATAGAAGATAGAACTTCACATATATAGGATAGACAATTTCATTGTTGACTGATCTGTTTTTTTTCTAAGTGACAAACATTACGATGATTTAACAATAATTCAATATATTTTTTTTCCATTAATCCGTATGTTTATTTATTTTTTTGAATATCACGCGGTTTAAAATTACAATTAAATATAATATTACTACCCAAACTCTATAAATGATTTCATATGAGTTAAAATTGTTAGAAACAATTTTGTTATGGTAATAAGTAAGACTTTCCCGCTATAATATTATATATTACTATATATTATTGTTGTGCATGCAATATTATGTTATACGATTGTAACAAAATTATTGTATGCAATACGCACGTAGCTCGATTTATACTGCGGCATCGTCCGACTGCGGTGAGTTATTATTATGATAATGCACTACGCAGGGAACAAATCGTTTATTAAAAGACATAAATCGCCCCCGACATTTCTCCAATTTTCTGCTTGTCACAGAGATATGCATCAGACTTATCCCGTCGGACATTTAGAGCGATGTATATTACGCGTACATCTAATATGTATATATTTATATATATTCATTATGTTGTCGTGTCGTACGACCATCGGCCTGCACACTGCACTCACTGCACTGCTGCTGTACTGAACGCGTTATAGAGCAATATCGTCGGGGGAAAAAAATTCGTGTCACGTACTTATTTTTACTCGTATGTTTCAAACACTGAACTTGTGTGTACGAGTATATATGTATAGTGAACTGTTGCCATTAATCCTGATATGACGACTACTACAACGATGCTACCGTGACCTCATATAAACCGTCATTTTTTAGCATGTTTATTATGTGCATTAACGATCTTCATCTACATCTTATCCGTTCACGAAGCAAAGTACATTTTTTTAAGGGTGGAATACACGATGGTCAACGTATACCATCGGACACGAGGGAAACTTGAGACAACCATCAACGTGTAAAATAATATTATTTATGTATCATTACATAGGTTTTTCATCGCATAATACATATTATTATATTTGATCAATGATATTGTGCTACAAACGAAATTTTTGAGTATGACAAATGATATGAAGATGTGAATATGATAAATCAGGGTGCATTTTTTATGACGTGAATTGGGGGATAAAGCAATTCACAATGGTTTTTCAATATATTAAATGCTTCTAGGGTAAATTACTTACAACTTATCTGTGAGAGTTTTACACGTTAACTCCCTCCTACAATCATATCATATATTTATATCAATGGAAAATATAAATGGTGCTTACTAAATTAGTTTCGATAGTATATTACATTAATATTTAATAGTTATTGTTAAGTATGACTTGTCTTTCTATCAGACATCTACAGAACTGTGATAACGTTGTTAGTTATTACCTATATTCTATTTAAATAACTAAGGAAACTTAATTAAAAAAAAATAAAAAATTATTGCAAAATGCTTAATACGAACTTACGTATACAAACTCTGTGGATACATGAATATTCGTTCATAACCAGTGTAGAGGAAAACAACACGAGAAAATATTTAACACAATACGACACTTTAAATGGATGCTTTTGGATCATTTTTATCGTTCAATTGTTGACGTGAATAAGAACAGGTGTTTTTTTTTTATCAAGTACATTTTTCCGAAATAGTTTTTTTGTTTTTTATTGTGATTTATTGTGCTCGTAAGCACGTATTTATTTTTATATTATAAGATGCGTTAATTCTTATTACATTTTAAGTAGAGCGATGAATTCATACGTTCAACGTCGCCCGTGATTTCGGTGTTCATACCACAACGCCACGTCAAAAATGTCATGAAGCGTTTAACACGAATAAAATAAATCGTCCATACCAATATAAAAGTAGGCATATACATGATTTATTATGCTATAAATGTTTTTAAATTTATTTATTTTGAAGTATTGTGGAAATGTGTGTCGTTAAGCTTACACTCTATATACAATCTATATCAAACATATCATTATAAATATTATATTGTTCCGAGAAAACAAATAACAATAATCAGAAATAATGATCGCTATCTAAAAATGACAAAAATTAAAAACAACTATTAATTAAATTTATAGTTGATCGTCTATGGTCTATGCAAGGTTTAATATTTATTAAAATAAAACGATTGAATTTATCAGATTAAAAAATATACGTTTCTAACGCATAAACGCGTCTCTGGCCCATTGGATTAAATAGTCGAAAGTTAGAGGTGTTAAAAATGGTGTATGATTTTGATAAATCATTACAGTATAATATTTGAAAAATGAAGCATCTATGTATACTACTCGGTTAAACCAATTTAAATGTATGATAAAACAATTGTCTGAAAAAATGTTTACCTTAAATTAACTACACAATATCATCCTATTTATAGGTAGACAGTACCTTTATTTGAACGAAAATGTTATTTATCGGAATAAGAACGGCGATTAGCCGATAAAGAAAAAAAATGATAGTGGCCTATTATTTTTGTTTAGTTAAATATGCGATGTCAACGTTTATGTATAAACATAACAGGTTAAAAAACAATTTAAATGTAAAATAATAAATTGTCGTGAATTTATTGTACACAATTTTAAATAAAATTACGAATATAACCGATGATGTATATTTTGTTGCGCCGACAACAAGGGTGAGTCATAATAACAGGTATAAAATATTATAAAATATCCAATACGTGTCTACGAGTGTTTTTTTTATTTTTATATTTACACAATATTATGTATTTAATTTGATTTCATATACATATAACGATTCATAAGTACTGGATTAGGATTAAGAGGATTCGTGTGATATATTATAATAATATACCTATATAGATATTGTATATTATTATTTAGATACTCAAAAGTCGATAGTTATGCAAGTTGTAAATACTTATATATATATGTTGGTTACATAGTAGATATAATATAATATTATATTGGAAGACAACTAATTGGATTTAATTTTCGTTTGAACGTGAAGTTCCTTCTTCGTACACATTAATGATTTGTCACAAGATTGATATTCTGTGACGCATGGTCGTTCCGCTAGCACAATATATGAAATATCTATATTCTATAATCTTAACTAATATATATATTATTATATTTTAATAGCTACTTAAATAAAAATACAAACATGCGTAATATAATATTATATGGGTATAGAAGTATTTTTAAAACGTCACAGGACTGAAACATTACACTGACAAGAAGAGAAGATTCTTTTTATAGTGAAATCCTCGTATCACTCAAATTTTCTCGAAAAGCTTTTAACTTTTACAACGTGATTAAGCTCTCGAAAAATATTGTTAGCCGAGTTTACTCGTGATCTTGATACGCACATAAGACCCGTGATAAATATTTTTCCTCACTAAATCTCATATTATTGTAATCGATTTTCTCAAAATAACAAATAAATAAATGTCATTCAAGATTTTCAAGCTGATTAATATCTTTTGGGTTTACTCAATAACCACGGCAATGAAATGTTTCGGTCACTAATAATTTTTAGTTTTTACAATTTATTAAATTATTTTTAGTATTTACTTCAAATGATGGCAGGTTTAAGCATGTCTCGCGGACATTTAAATATTCTGAATAGTGCTGTGCAAGCTGGTCAGGTTGATATCGACAATTTATACAAAATGCAATCATATTATGATCTGTAGATATTATCGTAACTACATATCGATCTTAAAATATAAAATTTAATGTATTGTCTTATATAGTTAGTCAATATATTATTTTATCAATATTATAATTTTTTTTTTTTTAATTAAATTCACTAAATTAAAAATATTAAAGTAAAACGTCTACTTTTGCAAAAATATTAAAATTAATTTGTGCACAGAGAATAATAACAATGTTACGACCATAACGGACAGCGGTCAGCAATTATATACTACAGACCGAACTTTTAATGGACGATTAATATACATATAATCTACCGATGAACGATAAAGTAATAATAGCAATAAAAATAATTGTTAATGCGATTCATGACACATAATTTCCGCTCGGTTTGTGTTTGATGCGATAAAAATGACTTTTTCCCATCTTTTATTAAAATACAAACAATGTTTTTATTCGACTGTTTTAATTGGTATTATTATTTCATATTATTATAATTATAGTATATTTAACATTAGAATTAAATAAATACTTAATTTTCATTATTATTTTTTTTTTCAAATTGCTCGTAATACTTTTAAAATTCGATAATTCAATAGTTCAATTTTATAATCAAAAAATAATAACCTGAGGAAGTTATTTGTGTCTTTAAATGTATTTTTATCTATACAAATTATCCGTCTTCCGGAAATATAGCTGAATAACAATTATGTAATATCACTATTTTTTTTTTTATCTGTAGTTAGGCGTATTAAAACTAAACCCTGAATAAGCATTCAACGTGTATAGATAATTCTGGCCCAAATTGCTGGAATTTAAATCAATAACAATTTTTATGGAAAAATATGTTTTGAAATAATGAGTAATGTTGTGTGAGGCAAAACATTTTCATGAATTAAAAATAGTAAAATTCAAATTCAAATATTAAGAGAAAAATTATTTTGTAGAATAATATTGAAAGCTGATAACTGATTATTGTCTCACGATGATTAAAACTAATTAAAACGTAATAAATACAATATAGTACTAATTGTGTCAACGAAGATGCAACGAAAAAAATAAAAATTATTTATATGTAGTTATAATGGTCTTTTCATTTTATGTATTTCATCTTAGTGTCAGTTACAAGTACACCCTGTACACAATACAGAACCCAATCGATATTTGTTTTTCCCTTTAAAATACCGGTAATAAATACTATTAACTAGTTCTTTTAAATAATTATTTTATGTTATTTTATGTATAGTATGTATTTCTTCCTACTCGTATTTATTTTTACTTAATTTAAATTAACATGGCTCAATAATTTTTTGAGTACAACGTGGAATTTCTGTTCTAATTTTTTTAATTTTCCTGAATGATGGAGATTGGAGTTCTCATTAAAATTTTAGTATTTTAATATTTATTCATTAACCTTGTCTTAACCATAAATAAATATGTGTAAAAAATATAACAATTAATATATTTTAATTATTATCTGTATACTATATTATAATATTATATTTATAACATAGCTGGTATTAGGTAACTTAAATACAAGGGTGAAATAATGTAAAATGTAAATATGAAGTATTAAAATTATATTTTGCTGTAATTTTATGCGTAAATACTGTTTAAATATTTTTGAGCCGTTACATTTTGATTTAGTTTGAAAGTTTTTGATTCTGATAGTAATAATATTAAAGGTACCAGTGAATATGGTCCAACTAGTACAAAGTTTCCGTCAAGTTAAATTATAGATTCAAACGTTAAATGAATTTACCGTCATTGAACATTACTGCATACCTAGTTGATTACATACTCATTTTTTGCGTGAAAAAAATGTTTCATCAAAATTTAAATAGAAATATTAAAAAAAATATTTGATGAAAAAAATCCATAATTTAATTTAAAGTAAATAATAAGATGTTAAAAGGCCACGAAGTAGGATTTGGTCAACGATTTGATTGGAATGATAATATATACACCTTTTTCACTGCGGAGAAAGGTGAGGACAGAGAGGTTATTTTATTCTTAAAGAAAAAAAAATAATAGTAATAAAAATGAAGTAATAAAAATCAAGTTTTGTGTGTATAAAATACAAACAAGTTGGTCGTTGACGAAGTCATTTTTCCAGCCCCCATCTCACCTATTGACCGCGTATTATTTATTCCACAAATATTATAATTTTCAATTTTAATGATGCTGTCCCGTACACTGCAAAAACGATGCACCAACTTAATAGTCTAAGCTCTAACAAGCCTTTGAATAAAACATTAATTCTATTTAATTCACCCTCAATCATTAGACCGGCATTTGCACCGTTATTAACATAAATACATTTTCATAAGTTTTAATTAAACACATTTTATACACGTGAATACAGAGTGGTCGGCAGGATCTGTGCGTTAAGCGTATAATGTAGATTATTAGTGTAATACACATGAGCATACAGGTCAAGTATAACACGACGACTATTTTTATGCGATATTACATATTATACCCATCAGATCGTATTAAAAGTTCACCGATAGTAACACTAGAATTTCAACTCAATTTATAACCTCGTTGGTATTCGACTACATGGCGTCAACGTTTCTAATATATTATTTTTCAATCACCCTGTAAACACTAAACAGAGTATATAATATACCAAGAGGTGTTTGAGAAACATTTCAGAGAAATTGATAGATTTTTTTCGCGTCTTGGGCGTTTTGTTTCGAATATATTTTGTTATTGTTATTATTTTTGGTTGTTAAAAAAAAAAAAAAAAAAAATGTAAATTAATTTAAATTTTTAATTACATTACTAAAATTTGTGATAAATCCAACGCTGTTGTATATAAACCAACCTATATGAATATAAATATACTTTAATGTAGAGCTTTAATATGACGTCTGTGTATTCGTTTGAAAGCTACTTATATTTTATACTACAATACGACCGCGATTATAATACTATAATGTTATTATATTCGTTTGTGTGCATATCATATATTTATCGGCAGATCGATTCACTGGAGTAAATGATTAATAATTATTTTGAGTAGGTATATAATAATCGCTGCATATTATTGTGTATATTATAGTATAGTATTATATACTATACATGAAACGAAATGTTTAAAAATCGATTTAACGCCAGCCGTTATTTATCTGACTTATTTATTATTATTACTATTATTATTTTTACTCTTTTTTTTACAAGGATTTTAAACCGATTGAACGATAAATTCCGCATCGTGGAGGCTCGGAACGCGAGAATCCGATTTTTATGACTCCGCACAGAGTTATGGCATCTTAAAGAGCTTTTAAAGTCCACGGCATTAACGTTTTTCCTCCTTCTTCGTTTTATTCTCATTTTTTTTTTTTTTTAGGTTAATTGTGGACCCCGTCGACTGGTCGTTCTTTTAACATAAATACCTTTTAATTCCTCTTTCCATCGGTCGTATTAGTATCGTCATCGTCGTATACTCGCCAAAACTGTTTTAATCAGTTGCGCATTTACAATACTATAGTGTGGGACGCCGATAAAATCCGGCTGTAGTTTGGCTTTCGTGTTTTGATCGTCTGCCTGTGTTGTGTTGTATATATTGTATGTTATTTTACGGAGTGACTCATGGGTCATAAAAATCGTCTGTAAAACAAATGGTCGCCGAAGGGTCGCCGCGTGTGATCAACAATATATATATATACACCAAAGACGTCAAAGAAACCACTCAAAACAAATCGTCTCGTAACATAACGCTTCCCCTTTCCGCTCCTATCTCCTTCAAGACTTCGACACGCAATGACGTTCACCCACAATGTGCGTAATGTACGATAGAGAACAACATTACCCGCGTAAACATTGTTCCACCAATCTATCTATAGAGTAATACACCGAGCATGCCCAACAAAATGTTTTCCTTTGATAATGAATGTATTTAAATTTTGATTTTTGTAATATTTAAATATACTTAAGGACCGTGTTTAAAAATACTTAAATTATTTTATATTATTTAAAGAATATGCATTATGGTGGTACTTATATTTGTCTTCAAATTAATAGGAATTATATTTAAAAAAAAAAAAGTATATTAAGCGAACAACTTTATTTTTTTTACATGTTTTGATTCATTTATATCGAAATCCAAATGAGTAGTTTTCAATTATTTTACTTTGTTCTTTAAGAATCGTTTAATAATAAATCCACAATATTAGGTTTTAAAGATGGGACCACATACACATATAACATTAAAAACTTTAAAAAAAAATTGAAATTAAAATTTTAAAATGAATAATAAAAAGAAACAAACAGGAATGTGTATGTTTGGTAAATCAATTTGTACAATACGTAGATATACATATAACAGTAACATTGTGTGGTTATTTCATACATACGCAATAATTGTATTAACATTTAACACTCAGTTATAAAATACAACTAAAACGTACCTATGACTACCTATTTATAAATATCTGTATAAATATATAAAAATATATTCTCAATACCATACACACAAAATCGATTATTACCGCGTATTGTAACTACCGTAATTATTTTTCAAGTAACCTACACTTGAATTGTAAATTTAGAAATATAGATCGACGAGTGGTACTTTTATTATTATGCTAAAATTTAATTGTATATGATTATTTTGATAATTATAAATATATTTAATTATATTTGATTACTTTTTGTATTTTTCAAAATTATTTCTTTCCTTGTGTTTATCTTAAATAATTGTAAAAAAGATTATTGTATAATTATTCAAAAATCAACTTATTATCAATTAAAAAAAAAAAAAAACTGTTATTGCTATTGACATTTTATAACATACTCGTATCGTACAATAAGAAAGGTCATTTTAAATTTAGTTTATAAATATTTTAGACAATAATATTACAAAAAAGTCAATTGATAAAATTAATTTACGTGAATGAAATCATTACTCACTGTAGTTGTGCAACTATACAATAAATAATCTTAGTTACATAATAACGATAGTTTCAATAAATTGTTTGTTGAACAAACAAATGTAATAATATTAGATATAGTAAAATACAATAATGTAAAATTCACGTAAGTAGGTACCTTAAAAGTAGTGAATAAAAGAACCCACGATTCTCACAAATGATCTCGATTTACAAATGACAAAGTTTGCAGTTAATCAATCGTGGCTATATTATACCGTAATATAATAATATAATAATTGTCATCCCTCGTTATGGCTGTAAACTTTTACTCCCTTTTGCCAATTCCCTCACCATGCACCATCGCTACTGTACACTGCACTGCGGCGTGTTCTGTCGCATCATCAACAATATAATATTATATTTTATGTACTTAATGTTTCGTATCGTCTAATAAACGTTAAAATACACATCGAACGAAAAGCTAGATACGACGTTATATTATTATTATTATATAAGTGCATTTAACATGGTGCAGCGGTTTTACTTAATGAACATAAGATTTTAAACTACCGCTAAATCAATGTTCAAAAATCTCGCTGTCAGGTGATATGTAAAAATTGGGAAATCATTCTTGTTTCCTGTGATTATTGTTTTCGAGATAACGATTAACATTTTTATTTATGCATGTTTTATTAGCCAAAATTAAAAAAAAAGAAAACACTTCTGTGGTAGTCAAATAAGTTTACGAAATACAAGTACCTAAAACAATATATAATATGTTATAACAATGGAATGGATAATTCACGAATAGAACAAATGGAGAGAGAAAGACGAGATCATAAACCTTGTGCATATAGTATTAAGTGACGAATTGACTGTTTCCACAGTAACAACAATAATGAAGCTTTAAATCGACATGACGTATCCCCGAGTTTATACTGTAACGTCCGTCGAAAACAAATATTGTCGATTTATTAAGTAAAAGTCTGTGATTTGTAGATATATAATGTATATATTAAAATATTAATTTTAATAATTAAAAAATAAGAATTTAATAAAAATTACTAACTTTAACAGTATTAAAAAATAAATTTGAGATGGCAGTGCATAAAATATTAATAGCTCCGTTAATAAATAATATATTATCATGGATTTTGCTATTATGATATAGTTTATAAGTGATATAGGTAACCAATTGCTTTGGTAGTGTTCAAGTCAACTAAAAAAAGTGCATTGTTAGTAAATAATTATATTAGACTGTACACTACTGATAAAAATATTTGTTTCAAAGGTTCGATTGTTATTAAATCCATAAATTTGAGAATGATTTACCTACGACAGTGGTAACAATATATTTATCTATAATTATAATAATAGTATGACAAAACTACAATGGCAACAAACGAAAATGAAAAGTTCAAACGCCATTATTATTTATGCGATTGCCGATTATGAGTAAAACGATATAATGAAATCTCGCTATCCCGGCTTGATGTACAAACTGTTAAATTTCGCTATAATAGCTTTTAAATTAACGATCGTATTGTTTATTCTTGTTGATTCGCGTGTGTCATTAGAAGAGCTTTGTTATAACAATAATAACATGGTATACATAATTTGGACAAAACGGTTGGCTATATAGGGTTTGTTGTTGGTTTGGATTTTAATTATTTCTGCTCTTTCCACGGTCATTAACCCTTGCATTCCTCGCACCCACGATAATGACTTGTGTATTGTTGTCTAATATTGTTATGGTTTGCAAATGTTGAGTTTTATCTTCAAAACTTTTTTTTACATTATTATCATTTTATTTTATTACTGGTATTATTAAGAAGTACCTTGTATATTAATGTTATTGTTTTAGAAAAAAAATTAGATTTCTCTTGCAGACATCTATACCTTAGTTCTAAAAAAATAAAAAAAATAAAAATATACTCCCTCGTTTCTTAAATTAATATATAAAAAATCCAACCCCATTTTTTTTATAACGTTCGATATTAACGGAAAGCCTCGTGACAGCGAGTCGTAATAACAATATCTTATTTTATCGGGAAGAAACGTGTGGTTAAGTGAAAATTTGACATGACAATATGGCGATCGTTACAATAATAATGTTAAAACTTTTGACAGATTTTTCGAGAATATATCACAACAGTTTTCTTGAACAAAAATAGCTACAAAAAATTTAAAAAATCAAATTCTTTTCTTTTTTTTTTTTTAAATAAAATGAATTTGCTATATTATGATATTTTTAATATAAATAAATGCAACGAATAACAGTTAAAAGTATCGATGCTATATTATAAATGTATGTAAAAATAATGTATTATCTAGTTCTATAAAGTCAATATAATTAAATATTATAGCGATGTTTTCTTAAAAAAAAAGTTTTCTTACATAGCTCATATCAACTTAATACATTACTAACACTTTTATTTCTTTGTACTTAAAATATATTTTTATCTGCTTTTTCGTATTTTTATATCAAAGTGCAGTTTTTTATTTACTATTTATTTATTATTTACACGATATGAAGTATACAATCTATACAATTAGGCACAATATATATATATAAGGTAGGAGATAAAATCATTAATGGGCAGCAGGATCAAGGAACCAACTATTAGTGATATTTAGATTGATAACTAGTCATTTCTAAAGAAAAAAATACCGTTGTCAAAATCCAAAAAGAGATTACTTTGATAATTCTTCAAGAACCCTAACCAGATTATATTTTCCATCTTGATTAATTGTTTTTATATATTTTACACGTAGCAGCGGTGAGTAGGTAACAGTTTAAGATAATAAAAAAAAAAGTTTAAAAAACAAAAGACGCCATTTTTAATTGACCAAGATTATTGTTTACTGATATATAGTATTAGATAAATGCCTGAAGGTTTTAAAACGTGCTTTATAGAGTGTGTTTTTAAATAACACTCTATCGGAAAACGTGTTTTAGACATTGTGGCTATACCATAACATCAGTAGCAGAATGCTATAGGTATAGTGTTTTAAAATACACTTTACGCACAGACTCAGCAAATATATTATTATATAACAGCGCAGTGGTGGCGTCGACATAAACAATGGCACGGTCACGGCCAGGTTGGTGGGTGGGTAGCCATCGGGTAAAATCTGATCAAATAAATTTCTGTTGTTCGTAAAGATGTTTTATCCAACACACACCTCTTCACCTTCTCTTCCATTTATGTCAGCACAATCTTGCCCCTGCCTATTTAGTATATATATATATATTTGTGTGTGTATATTATATTAGGTTGTGTGATTGTGTGTGTATGTAAGGCCATGTTTTGGATTTGTCTTTTCGTTTTCCAAATCGACATTTTGTATAAGTGCTCCACGCACAATAGGGACCTCGCACGCACGGTTGGCCAATAATATAGTAAATATATATAAAACAATAGAACGCACGAAAATACAAGCGAGAATTGTGCTCTGCGGGCCAACGATCGGTGTGATATTTTTTTGGTTTAAAATTGTTAAGGACCTAATATATTACATTGTTCTAAATATTATTACCATCCACATAGGAAGAAGCTTCATCTTTTGTGGTAGTATGATAATCACATGCACGTACTGTATTACATAAACTATTACATAATATGAAAATCGTCTCTCAAAGGCATCTACCGTTATCAGTATCTATAGCCACTAACGAGATTTTCGTCAATTGTCCATCCCTTCATTGTAATTTTCTCGAAATTCATCGAATAAACGTAGACTCTATTATTGTTGTTCATTATTGGAATCCTACCGACCTAACCACGCACACTGCATTCATACCATTGCAAAACAGTTAATATCATTTGTATTGCTACTATACCGTTTATAAATGTCCACGGGACACAGTTTAAAAATAAAAGTTTTAAATCTAAGGATAATCGGGTCTTATATTATATAAAATAGTAATATACCTATAATCATATGTTCCAAATGGAGTAAAGTACGACTAAAGCTTTAAATCACATTTTATCCTTACGTAATAATAGAATATATATTTTATATTACAATGAAATTCTATGTTTGAAACATCATACAAATTTTTATACAACATTAAGTGGTGTAAACACTGTAGATAAACGAGAACATTTTTTAAGTATAGAATGCATCAGACAATTTCGTAATTATTTTAGTATTATTAATATTTCCATTAACATTTCGTGAGACGAAACATTAACAATCTACATACAAATGATATTCAAAACATCTTTTAAACTAACTAAAATCTATTTACGTAGTCATTTTCATATGTTTCAGTTAAAAATCATACAAATATGATTATGGATAACCATGAAAACCAACTTAGTATTGCCAACATTGGTCCATTTTTCGTAAGTATTATTAATATTATATTTTGTATCATATAAATATATTTCACAATCTATAAATTGTTTTTTTTTTTTTGCAATAAATGAATGTTATGTGCTGAATATGTAGTTTTTTAGAATTGCGTGAAGAATTCATCTATTAATTGAACTATAATTATCATTAATAATAATAATATGTTTTGCATTCCAATATTATATAATATTTATTTTTATGACCACACAGCGCGGCGCTCTGAATAGGCATTTTAGCTACAGCACTGTCGCGTGTTTATTTTTTCGACACATATCTTAATAGTATTATAAATTATAGTATAATATCATTATTATTCATAATATTCCCACCTATATTCATATTTACTTGATTATATATAATAATACGAGCGCATTCAACCAATCTAAGCTACACATAGTTCAAAAGTAAACAAAAACTATTTTCATGACCAATTTTAAGTACAAAACTGTATATCAACACTCACAATAAACATTTTATATAGGTACCATGTTTAATTAAATAATATATACCTGTAATAATATAAACAGTATTTATTATGATACGCCGGAATCCAAGTTTTTTTTTCTGGTTCTGAGAATAATATATTATATTTTATATAAGTATTACACGGAACTTGCATGTATTAAATATATTATTTAAACACTGGTCGGTTTGAAGTTCTAGTAAGCTTTAATCGGAATGATGATTATTATAAATATAAAATAAATGTTTTTTTTTATATACCTTTCTGACCGACCGTATGAAATATTATACGAGAGAAAAAAATGTATTCATTTTCAACAAAGCCACTTGAACCCGTAATAAAAATAGCAAACCGATATACCAAACTTGTTCAATGGCCTACCACAATATTGTAATAACTATATAATATAATATTATTATGTTTTATATGTATATAATATATATTATTATTATGGTGGTACGCACGGTATTATATTATTATTTATCTTGTAATATAAACGTCTATTATACGGTTTTATAATTTTACTTAAAAATAATCAACATATTCTACGAGAATCGATCAATATAATAGTATATCATACGAGAAACGAAATGGTCGTCTTGCACCACATACGCTTCATCTTGGAAAATAAAATAAATCATACATTGAATTCATTATAATACGATAATATTATATTATTATACGTATGACGATATTGTTATTATCATTATTATTAAACCTTCCACTATATAATACAGTGAAGGTATAGTAGTCTTCGCCATGATAATGATTACTTTTGCACGCGAATAATTTGACGGACGCTTACGTTTTCGACACGGTAATTACACAGCAATAACAGTACACAATGAAGTCGCACGCGTAAACATTTGCCCGTACGCGCATTTTAGTAATAATATATTGCACACGCACAAAACAATATGATGATATTGCACTGTGCACTATTACTCATATATACAGAATGATTCAATCGTCAAGTTTACATTCATTTTATTTATTTAATCATTCGTTTATTCAAATTATTATAATCTTGGTATTTAAGTTTGTATATTATATACCATATTTTCAAACAAATTTTGATTATATCCTTTATTTTTTTTTTTTTATATATTACCCTCTTATCACTTAAAATTAATATGCAGGTATACGTTTTTAGTATTTTTATTTTATAAGTCAAATTTCAACAAATTATTTTCAAGAATAATAACAGTTATAACAGTGAAGAAGTGATTCTGTTTTATATAAGATGTTATGTGTTATTGTAATGGTTGCGTTAAATTATTATAGTTCATTGATAAATCATCCAATTGTTAACATATATTTCTAATGCAATTTTATTATACAGATAATAAAAATATAAAAATAATATATCATCGTAAAATCAATACAACCATTGCATTGCCCAGAATCTAATAAACTAAGATTCTCATTTTTAAAAAGGAAATTTTTTTCATCATAAAACATTAACATAAAAATCGAAGTATTGAAATAAATTTCTCTTAGTATTATTAATTTAAAACAAATCATCACTGTAATAAATGCATATTATAGTTAAAAGATAAATCGGAAATTAAAATGCTTGATAAAATACCCTCTGTATTGCATTTGTAAGCTTTGTTGTACATACCAACGGCCATAGTCGAGTTTAACGATCATTGGGGACGAGCACTGAGCAGTTGTCGGAGCGATTAGATTTTTGAACGATAATTACATAGTATGATTATTATTGCTGAATATTCACGCGATCTAGTCGTTTTTCCCAAGACCACGAAAACGCAACCAGGTTTTGACTTGAACGGTTTTAAATCACTGTAAATTCTACATGATATTATTTTAATCGTTTTCATTACGGTAAAACGATGTATCATGGACAAATTTAAGACAACAGTAATATCAGTTATGTATACTGATTGTATATACATATCAGTAACTTTTAACATTGAATTAAAAATGAGTAAAATTCAAGCAAAAAATTACCTTTTTCAGTATAAAATATCTAGGTACATATTATCGGCACCTTTTACTACACACAACACATTTCATGTTGTTCCTAATTAACAGCATTTGACATTTTTTTTTGTAATTCATGTATACTACAACGTTCTAAAGTAACGATTTTAGCCTCATAAAAGTAAATTATAGGTACTAAGAATATAATAATATGTAATTCTAAAACACTGATCGTAATTTTAATTAATTTAACTATAGTTTTAAGAAAATATAAATTATTTATAATTATTTTTCTGTTTGAAGTTTATAGTGTTTGTAGAAACTTTTTGTTTTATTGTCGTAATTAAAATAAAATGCTGTTGTTTATTAATAAATAACAGTATAAGGAAAATAAAACCATTTTAAATATTATTGTAGCTATATTAATTATTTACAACTCATACAACTTGCATTGACCGATCAGCTTATTTATAACCACATTTAACGCTACTGTTTACTTAATTACTAAATTGGTTACTACATTTAAACGTACTTGACAATTTGTAATTTTAAATAATAAGTATTTTTAGATTATTTTATTATATTATACCTAACCAACCTAACCTAGTAAACATTTTCGTTATTAATATTTAATTAATATTTACTATATATTATTTTAATATAACAATGGTTAAAATATGATTAAACTACTGAATATGGTAATATGTAACTTTAATAGCATTTCATTTTTAAATAAAAAATTTCTTGTCTACTCTTTAAAGACAAAATATATAAATGTATATTGTGTACACTTATATATTATTACGTAATACGCACACGTACTGTCAAACACATTTTTTTCTTTTTTTATAAGCATTAAATATAATATATTATGTGTTTATAAATAATTCTTCGTTTAATGTCTCCCGTATTTGATTTTTTATTTTATTTTATTTTTTAAACCTTAGATGTATCTACTACCAAGTACTAAAAACTAAAAAGTACAGTTTATTTACCTCGGCATTATATCTATATTTATTACGGAGTAATTGACAATCATTCTTATCACCTACTTTTATCCTATACACTATTATGATTTTTCTAAATTCTGATTTTTTGAAATTTTTATGTATATAGTTAAAGACAGACAATATTTTAAGCAACAAGTTAATTGTATTGATTTTATTAGTTATTTTTCTATTATGATACAAATACATGTTTATTAATTAAAACCTAATTATTTTATTCTTAAAGCATAAGACAATAATATTATTTGTGAAAATGTCGATGCATATAAATTGAATTTTAAATGAATAGTTCTAAATTCTTTGATTATTTGTGCTAAATATTATTATATAATACTAATTAAACTATTTTTAGAAATTGCAACATGAAAAATTACAAAACTAATAAAACATCAATATTAATTAATTTAATTTTCAAATTACTATTTGTCTCAAATATTTGAACCTATCATCATCAAATATTCTTCTAGGCAAATCAAGTTTAATAATTCAAAAATGAATAGTTTGAATTATAATTTTTATGTAAAGCTATCTTTAAATAATTCATCAACTTAACGACTTAATGAAAATGGGGTAATGTTGTTTGTATTAAAATTGTATAGTTATAAATGTCATAACAGTTTAAGTATTTTAAAATATGGTATTAAACTCTTAAGAATACTTAAAAAATAAAAATTACAAAAAAAACAGAGTTTAAATAAATCCATCATTAGAGGGAAAAAATAGGAGTGATTATGTATAAAAAACCATCGTATATATCATGCGTATGGTTTACACATAAATAAAAATGGCATAATATAGCAGTGAGTAATATATATTTTAAAACCTATAACAGGTCAGTTATTGTTATCATTATTATTAATAATTATTGTTCTAATCGAATAAATTTGGTTAATTTCGAGTTCGAATCAACAACTCAAATGAGTCATAGTGCAGAGCAGAGCACACTTCAAACGATGTTATACTTGGGTCTACTATTGCGTAACAGATAATTAAACATCATTAATTTTATAAGGACCTATAACGTTTTAAAACACCGCCACACTTATATAATACATAGCGACCATTTAACATCCAAAACATAAATACGTCTTTATTTTTACATATTCGACGAACCTGGTTATGTGAGGTGAAAATAAAACAGTAGTAGTTACAATAGTATTACATATATAGTATATTTACGTTTATTTTCACTAGGTATTTTTTTTCCATACGATACTATATTATTGTTATTATTTGTGAGTTTATGATCGGTTATTGAAACGTTAGTATATTATTATTATTATAAGCTTGAACAATGGTTTTCTAGGTATTGCACGAATGCACTATATTATTTAAATTTAAATTTTGGATAAATATCTAAAACTACATTAATCGAGGACATCGGTTTATCGGTATATTATATTATACACGGAACCGTATTATGTACGTTGACATATTCAACTATTAATATAGAAATAAATTGCGTTCTGTCATGTTGGCTATTATAATGTATACGATAAATTGTCATTTGTTCATACGGCATATAATATTATAATATATATTTTGTTCCAGACCTTTGATCCGTTACTTTTTCGACCGGAGGAAGAGAGTGTTGTTTTCACTGTGCAATGAATATATTGTACTTAAATGGGGACCACAACAGTATAATATATTGCATATTTTTTTTAAAAGCTTTAAAGACAAAAAATATTGCAATAGTTTTAATTCGAACGGATTAATAATATTATATTTATCATATTATGTATAACAGTTAATATTATATAAAATAAAATCAAAACTGTTACACAATAATATGTGTTTAAAATCAAATGCATATATTAATTTCAATGTTATTTTGTTTAATAAAACGTGATCATGGACTAGATTTTATTTTTTAGATAGAGTTTATATAATAATTAAAAATTTATTTTCTTTTTTATTTGTATTAAATTATTATTAAGTGTAATTTTTATTATAGTCAATACTATGTACTGTAACTTAAACTTTGTTTTATTTTATTATGTAAATTGGAATTTTTTTTTTTTTTGTAATAAAAATCATTATTTATTTCAATTTTGTTGGCACATTGTGGTCTAAATTGCCTATGTATTATTTATAATTTATAGTTTATTCTGGACATTAAATTTATTTATATTGATTTTTTACAGAAGATTATTAAAATACAGTATAAATTATGTCTGTAAAGTTAATATAAATACTTCTCCTTATAAATATTTATAAAACGGATAAAACTAATACAACCAATTATATAAATCCAAATAAAAATATTATATACAACTATAGTGTTGACACAGATAAGTATATAATAATTATTGAAAATAAAAGTTCTCATAGTGACACACAAGTTTCAGGTTGTCGAAAGTCTAAAACGTCAAATATTTCATTACGGCATACTGTAGTCAAAACGAATTTCTTGTATATATAACTACTTCGACGAATTTAAACTTGAGTATAGTAAAATGTTTGGAATTCATGAAATAAATAAATATTTAAAACGAATTCGTTCATATATTTTCATAAAAAAAGAAGTAGTAGAATGAATAGAGTTTAAAGAAACAAATTCGTTTTGTTAATATTTCCGAGAAATGTTTAAATATTGGTTCATAATATTTTATTATAACAAAAAACTTTATTTTAATTGCACTATTTTAAATTGATTTTTTATTATGAAACTAAAATTCTCTCACTAAGCATGAATGTTTCCAAACAACTGTGAAAACTATACGAAAAAAAGAAGAAAAGTATAGTAATGTTTGAAGGAACTAATTTTTTAAGTAATAAACCATAAAATTGAATGCAATACTATAGCAATTTCACGTTAGTAGTACGATTATTTCCATTAGTAACTCAATTGAAATAAAATATATTATCTGAATTTTATAAAGTGTTTATTTATAGAACATATTTTTATTTTATCGACTGTTTACCAACTTTTTGTTGAGAAATTTTTAATATATTATAGATTATAGTCATCTAACAATATCACATTAAATATTTTTTTTACGTATCAGGGAATAAAATACACATATACAAAGTGTACAAAAATATGAAAAATTAATGTACGTATATATGTGTGCCTAAAGTAAAATTCAAGACGAAAATAAAGTTTTTAAATGACTTAGCACCACGTAGTTTGTTGTCATTGTTTTTCACACACGTGACACGACAAAAGCACGTTCGTATTAATGCTGAAATCGTTAAGTGACTGTAAAGTGATTTTAGAGCTGTACTTGAAATAAGGGACGTTGTAATTCTGTATTTCTCTGCTTAACTCCTACAAAATCAGCTTGTACAAAATTATGAATAAGAAAAAATAACAAAGAAACAAAATACGCTGAAAATTCCAATTTTATAATTTTAATGTCCATTTTTTAAAACCTTCATCATACAATATAGTCAATATAGTTAATTAATATTTAGGTACTGTGTACTTACAATATCGAATTCAACTAATCCGTATTTTAATGCTATAAAAGTACGTACGGCAATGTCACAAATATTATTTATCTAGACAATAATAACAGTTATAAAAAAACAATAAGACGTCAAGTTTTTAAAATAGTACCTATTAATGTCTGTTGCTCACGTTTTTAATGTATTATTGTTTGCATGATTCAACGATACCTATTTAATGATTTAAATTGTTCAAGTCAGTTACTTAATTAATTTGGTGTTCCGAATTAATATTTCGTAAATAATAATTATTTAGTTCATTATTTTGTCATATTGACTTAATAGGAATGGCTTAGTTTAATAAAAAAAATGCCTATTACACAGATTATCGATATCAATTGATTTTAATTTTAAATAATTATTGAAAACATTATAATATGTTAACAAACGATTTTAAAATATTTATCATTATCATAGTGGTCATGGAAGTAAACATACTAAATATAATATATTAATATTAACTTACTTACCTTTATATAAAAGTTTACTGAACTCATTGGTAACCATTTGAAATTCTGAATTCGTTGTTTGTCCAATCTAAAAGATTAAAAATATAATTAAGAATACGTACAATTGTAAAGTAACATGACGTCTTTTATTACTCACTTGAACCATAAGTGATACACCCACAATGCCTTGAGATTTCATTTGGGCTTCGGACATATTTGAATAAAGATCAGTATTGTAACCATAAAGTTGAATCTAAAAATCAAAACGATGTTTAGTGTTTAGTTATGACAACACATAGTTAACAACAATTATATAATTAAACATATATCTAGTTAACGACTATAATCGTTGCATATAAAATTTAAAACTAAACGGTTCGATATAAGAATATAATTTGTGTAAATGTAATAAAATGTAGTAAAATACATTGAAAGATTCTCATCATTTTAATTGTTTCCAACGGATAAATCAAAAAGATAAAAGAAAATATGCCTACGAGGAATATTTTAATGGTCCTTTAACAAGGTAGCGAGTAGGTACTACCGAATTCCGTTTATTGTTATTACATTTTTTTTATTAATCCTGAAATAAAAATATTATTTTCACCAAACTTACAGTCATAGAGAAAATATGTTCAGTGGAAACTACTATATATAAAATATAAAATCTATCGTCGTTATTATACCATATAAAATGACAAATATTAAGCTAATATATTAATTACATATATGTATATGTATTACAATATGTATATCACGTATTGTGATCTCAGCATCCATATTTTAAATGAAATTAATAATTTTAATATTTTTGTACAGCTAACACTGATTATAATTGAAATCAAAAACAATTATATAATAAACATAACTGCATTTTAATATTACGATATAATAGTTTTTATAAATATTATAAATATATATTATTTGTATTATGTGGGTAATATCAATAATTAATATATAACTATTATGTTATGTTACTTTAATAACACAATTTATGGGGCTTATTTTTTATGAAACTATATATTTACGAAGAATTTAAAATAAGTAGTTGAAACCATTATTGTATTCATTAGGTAATTGTTACAATAATAATAACTATTTTAAATAATTTACTAAAATTCACTAAGTGCACAATATTATGAAGAATAACATTGGAATAAATAATGGGTTATATTACAATTATTGTGTTCATATATGTTATACTCGATTACCACAGGTATTTGTAGAAAATTGTAGTTATTTTAATATTTATCATATTTTCATTGTTTGTTCTATATCATTGTATAGTTTCTTAAAAAACGATTTAATTATTACGCCGTTATGGTTTCTTAAATTATAACGATTCATAGAAATAATATTTTGAAATTGCATATAATTGGTCGAAATTTGTTTGAAATTGTATTATAATCACTATAATATTTTATGAGGGCAGTAAACAAAATTGTGGGTACATATTATTTACTCAGAGTAAATCGATATTGTTATATGACACAATGTTCAAATAGTACTTTTTTTTCGTTACTAAACTGTCGTTTGTATTTCGAATCTATTTTAAATTCAAGAGGACTAAACAATGATTCAGTAGCATTTGCATAGTCATATAAATCTAGTGAATACGTATTTTTCGGAATACTAAAATTGTTATTATTTAATGCTATCCTTATCCATCCTTGAACTATTTCCATGTCATGTTATATATATTATATATACTATATAGTATAAATACATATACATGTTTTTTTCAAAAATGTAATCCATATAGAGATATTTAAACATTTAAACGATTTAAACGTGCAACCAAAATCGTACATATCTATAGATATTAAATTTATAACAAATTAAGAATGATTATTTCATCCTTTTAAATTTTAAAGTTAATAATTAGCTAACGGTTAGAAAACAATAATTTATTTTTTGGATGCTTTGAACAAATGTGAATACACTTGACAACAAGTTTATAGTTGAATAAGGTTTTTTTGAAAATTGTGTTTAACGTTGACTGAGAAAACACATGTACTCAACTCAAAGGGCACTATTATAGCACCATTAGGTTCAATGGCTGTCAAAGAATAACTGAAAATGTTCACCCGACTGGAAAAGGTTAGATACCTTTTTTCATTGCTTCCATTAAATGCGTATTTTTAAAAGTCTTACTTCCGAAAACGTTTCTAGACACTAAAATACTTGCGAAAACTCTATACCACTTTAGACGATAGTCGACGAGAACTATAAACATTTATAATAATTATTCACAATTAATACAATTACTATAATTATATGAATTGCATTCGTGTACTTGGAATAAACTACTGATCGATCAGATGAAAAAAAGAAATGTAAACAAAATACTTAAATGTATGTAGAACATTAAAAACATAAACCAACTAAAAACTGTACGAGAAATATTTTGTTTATATCTTAAATAAATTACAAAAATCAAATAGAAAGAAAATATATATAGAAATACAGAATACGAGTAATAATATCCATCTTAATGTGACTGAGAATGAAATATCCTCAAATTGAATTACCTATTAAAATATATCCCCGTAGGTAATATTATTATTACGTCACATTAGTTTAATAATTTCCAACTAATATTATACTGGTGTACTAACTATTAACAACAGATTACCTACTGTTACTAGACTATAGAGTATAGATTAAATATCATAGAATTCTTTCGATAGAAAAAAAATCACGTACCGACCAAAACGATTAGTCACAGCAAACGAAAACATTAAAATGCATACAACAATGTATTACAAAATTATATCTAATTTAATTTCGAAACATCAAAATGTATTTTTCTACTTAAAAACAAGTACCACCTATATTTGTATCAGTGTATAAACTAATAGTTTCTTAAAGTATCGTGTTTTTGTTACCTCAGACATTTCTTACGAAAGTCAACTACCTCACACATGTCACGTGTGGCGTCTACATCAGCGATACAATATGGCTATAATTATTATCGTTGGTTACAACCATTGGACAAATACACACAGCCATTACGAAAAACAATTAACAATTTAAATACAATTGTACACGAAATTTTCTTAAATTGTTTAGCTGAACATAATGTAATGTTACTAGTCACGAATATTATCTACTTTATAATAATAATGAGAGGTAAATAACATCCTACTATGTATTCTGATTATAATAATATGTATATTTATATATAATACACAAACTGTAAAAAAGCTACAATACAACTAAATTAAATACCATCCACAGTAAAAAAAAATAACCACATGGTTGTTCCATAACGGTTAGTGGATTCAAAATCGAATAACATATTTTATTCGCTACTTATGCATTTGAAACAACCGACTTCGTTCAACTAATATCTTATAAGCTATCATGTGTTTTTCTTCCGGCATTTTACTCAGAAGTCAGCGATCAACGACCATTCGCGTCAGCTATCGTCGATCCAATCACTATAATATAATATATTTATATACGGCTGGTGGACACACAAACACACACTCACATATATACTCAAGGTAACGGAAGAGGAAAAGAATCAACTCTCCGCTTCAGCCTATATCATTGGTTCTGCCATCCACCCGTCTGTCATTCGTTTCTCGACTATGTCGGCCTTTTGCGGCTTTTTTCATCTCTACTACACCGCACTACAATCCATTCGTCTAACGCCCGAGTGCCTATTTCAGTCGTACACACGCACACACACACACACACATGAGCCAGTGCGTATATTCCTTGGGGGGATTATTTTCTTAAAAAGCATTCGATTCGCCTCTGTGGGAGTTTTACACACGACAAGCAGCGGTAGCGGTGCTCATCTCCATTTCGAGATTGAAATCGAAACCCAGCGGATTATGGCCTTTTGACAGCATGGTAAACGTTTGCGTGCGGATTCTTGCTAGGTGGAATTTGCGAGAGACGATTCACCGTCTCGCCCGTGCGAGAGGAGGGATGAGCACGTTTTGAACGGCGATGGTTTGATGCGGGTGGTGGAGGGCGAAAGCGAAAAGATAAACACACTACACTGCATAACATTATGTACGGTGACAACGATCGTGCTAGTTAAATATACGTTTTCCGTGGTATTATACATATCGTAATATTATATCAAGTATATACAGGTTGTCTTACAACGAATGTCACCATAAACATATAAACGTGTATGATAGAGTGGTACAAAATTAAAAATTTCTACAAATAAAGTATTTTAAAATTTGTATTCTTAAATTAAATTTATTTTTAATTTTGAAAACATGTATCTTATAGTATTCTCTGCACTTTTCAAGTGCAAAATGATATTTAACATGATATTTAAAAAAATTATGGTTCTAATATTGTATTGACGCTCCAGTGACAATAATCAGATTTATATTTGACATTAAATACTTACATTAAAAATTTGCATTGACAAATGATGATAAAACAATATAATAATAGTACGGACTACTTTATCACAAAATATCACTACAAGTATCTTTATCTATATGGAAATATTTATTGTATGGAAACCCAATATATTTTCATAAAACGTCGATAAATTTCATCAGATTTCTGTTATATATATATATATATATATTTATATGTATACATAATTTAGAATTTCTATAAAATATATACATGTACTCCCTAGTGATGTAACTAAGAGTGGCGGCTATAGGGCAATATCACATCCTTTAACTAAAAAGACGAGGATGTTTTAAACATTTTTATTAGTTTATTTTGTTTATAAAAATTACATAAGTGTGCATTTGCAAGACAAGCAACACAAAACACGGTAATAAGGTAGCAATTAAGGATGCAGTACAAAATTAAAGCAACAATTTAGGTATCCAATTCCAATAAATTTTCGATATTAAAAAAAAATTTCGAAATTAAAAAAAAAACAAATCAGTGTTGAAATTAAAGTTCTATGATTATGTAAAAAAATATTCTAGAAAACAATATTTGAGTTGCATTCAACTCAAAAAAAAATGGTCAATATATTTTACTTATGTCTTAGCTCATCAATTTATCTATCAAATATATTCTGACATAATTAACTAAGTTTATTTTATTGCTTGTATTATAATATTAAATATTTCATATTACAAAATAAAGTTCCTATGTAATAACTCTTAATTTATACGAATTTAACTTACTATCTATACATAAAGTGAAGTACCTCCCATTTAAAATCCTGTCTACACCATTGAATGTAATATTTATATGTATTATACAATAGTGTTATATAATAAAGAAAACCATTTCCCTGCTAGCTTACAGCACATATTCATATCATAATGCTTGTAGTTTATACCTACCTACCTGTTTGAACACCATGTTTTGTTTTTATAATATATTATAATTTTGCTTCGAACGCAATGCATTACGCGACATTTCGATACGGGCAAACCCCGAACTTTCGTAATAATTTACTTTCTTAACATACTATAGCTTTAAAATACGTTTGATAGTATTGGTGATAGTTTTTACTATAAGATAAATAATATATTATATAAGCTAATGAATAACATTTTGTATAATCAAAAATTTTACATGACACATAAAAATTCAAATGTATACTAGATTCTCAGATCATAACAGAATATAAAGAAAAACAAATTGTAGAATGCCTATATAATATACGCACATATTTTAGTATCTAGTCATAAATCTAACACTATTTCAACGAACAATATTGATTTTTTTTTTTGTGTTTTATAGGTATCGGGTTAAAGTGCCCAATCGTGTAACATTCAAAAAAGTATATGGCGTATACTAAAAATAAATAAATAAATTTAAAAGTACGTTGTAATGTTTTTTTATTTTACTATTATTATTACTATTATTGTTCTTTAAAAAAAAAAAAACTTTATGGTTAGTTATAAATTATTATTATTTATCTACCTACTTTGCATATTATATTAATATAGTATAAAAATATTATTTATTGTGTTTACTACTTTTCTAACTAATTCTTTATAAATTTAAGTTATATAACTAATAGCAAAAATAATAATAATATATAATTATTTTATATATTATACAAGTATAATAAAAAAAATATTTATTAAAGGTAAGTATTTGTATATATATATAAGAAATTCTTTTTTTTTTGTCACATTCCAATATATAAATGTAAAAACAAATAAAATACTAACGAATAAAATTGAATAGGATTTTTTTATAATGTATAATTTACCATAATATGTATAGATACTTTAAACCATATCAGAGGATAAAAAAAAAATACTATACCGTTGAATAGTACAAGGTTTTATTTAAATTAAAAAAATAGACATATAACTAGCCGTCGGATTACGATATATTACATTTTAATAAATTTAAACTGAAAAATTATTTATAATACAAATATACTAAAGTACTTGTGTGATGCCAATAAAAAAAACATTAAAAATGATACTATAATATTATATTGTGCGCAAAACAGATCAAATAAGTATCCTAAAATGTAGAAATAATATTCTCATAAAACTGTTAACAATATAAAAAATCACTAAAAGAATTCAGTTCCTGTTCATTGACCGTTCATTTAAAATTTTAAACCATGATTTATTTTGTGAAACGTAAAATGTCTAAACAACGTTGTATGAAGTTATTATGTATTAGGTTATAAGTACTTTACATTTTTATGATCATAAGCGGACAATACAAGAATTTTACAAAATCTGACAATACAAGAAGATGATTTTAAATATTTAGGGGTAAGTCTGAATAGTATTAATTATATGCACCAAGAAATAAGATTGAGTATAAACACGGAAAATCGAGGATACTATAACATTTTAAAATAAAGTCTTTAGGTCCTATTTACAACATGGAGACGGGGCAATATGAACAGCGAACAAATGTAGATATTGAGAGACTCTTTAATGGGCCTAATATCGAAAAATGTATTGTCTCACAAAGACTGAAATGAACTGATAACATAATATGGAGGGATAAGAACAGTCTGATGAGACTAGTACTAGTCACAAAGCTTAATAGAACATGATCCAGAGAAAGACCACGCCAGCGCTGGTTAGATCGGGTAAACACAAATCTAAACCAAGTGAAGGAAACAGCAAATATAGAAGATGTAGATAAAAGAAACAGATGGAAGAATTTTTTAGAGGCAGCAAAAGACCTCAATGGCCTGTAAAAGCTTATACATTTATATATATATTTGTTAATCAAACCACTAATCTATCATATGGTAAGATGTCGGTTTATTCAATCTTTATTTTTTTTCAATTATTTAATCATTAATAATATCATTGCATTTTATATAAATTATATTTTTAAGTTGTACATTTCAAATCAATAATCATAATAATAATGAATGAAAATGAAAATCTTCAAAAATAAAGTATAGAAATTTAATTGAAAATTTAAAACAAATCATAAAACTTTCAGAATCAAACAGAATAATAAAATATTCAAAACCCTAAATGTTTTAGTCAAAAATCAAAATAACTGACAACCATTTGATTAAGATCGAAATTGTGTATATTTTATATTATAAAATATTTATATGAATATAATATTAATATATATTATATAATAATCTGGTTATTAGCTAATTAAAACGAAATACCTTTCTCGACTGAAGAGTAAAGCAAATATAATTATCTGGTAAATTATCAAGTATTAGACCCTAACCATTATCCTAGCAATCTTCACTGCATTCTCAGTGTACCCTAATCTGCAGCACATCGACCTATAATTGTAATCATTATCTAATACCACTATAATCCCACTATAAACTTAACGGGTACTTTAAACTCAATGTAAATACTATGTATAAGAACAATTTCCTCAGTTAATTAAGTAGTGAATATAATAGATAGATATTTTAATAAAATGTAAGTATACAAGACATATTCTACGTCTTGAAGTTTATTATTGTATATGGTTTAGTAGTCTATTCAAAAAAAAACTCTCATCAAGTGTATCAGTAAACAATATAATAACTTAAATAAGAATAAATCTAACAGCGATGATGTAAAAAAAAAATTGACATGATTTTTGATTTTGAACAAAGTCCAGAATTTAAAATATAATTATCACTGATTAAACAATTGTTTTTTTCTCACACGTTCAAATGAAGTGTCCTATTTTAATAATTATTATTTATAGTTTATACTATTATTATTGTTTTTAGTGCGTTATATCCGTTAGCCGGCGCAATGTGTAGACAATATCGTTACAGATGAGTGTACGTTGAATTTGAACAATATTCACTTATCTACAATTACCAAATTTAATAATAAAATACCTATTTTCTTTGTAACGTTTAATTGTGTGCAGTTATTTTTTAATAGCAACGACAAAGATAACAAAAAAATCAACGGATTTCAAAAGCAGTGCAACTGTGATGGATCCTATTCCTATAGAACATAGATTGATGGAGATTTTTTTATAATGTAATTACAAGTGCTATATAATATTATGTTAATATAAAAACTAAGATATTTTTAGTATTTCATCAAATTTCCGATTAAGTTGAAAAAGATTCAAAATATTTATCAGAAAATGAAGTATATTTGAATATTTTAAATTTTGTTTGTACTCTAAATATTTGTGATAAAAATGATTACTAGTAGCATTTATTTTATAATTAGTACATAATATTGATCATCTAACGTCGAATTAATAATTTATTATTTTGTTATATGTATTTAAATTTTACCTTTAATTACATAATATTATATTTTATATTATAATTTATAATACGTTTATCGTAACATTTTTTTAACGGTATTTAAAATAGTTTAATTATTTCGGCAACATCGCGCATCTTCGACCAGTCAAGATAAATCTGTCATTGAAAGATCGTTAACATTTAGTCCCTCAAAAAGGTGTAATTTTACATTCAATTTATATTTGTTTCAAATCGCATTAAAATGAGTTTTCACCGAAGTTGATTTATTGCTAATGGCATTTTTTTTCTTATTATTATTTTATACGCATTCTGTTTACTTTAATGGTTCTTAGATGCACACCATCGTCATTCTTTATCGCCTCCATTTTTAATGGTAATAGAAGAAGTCAATTTAACTGGTCTATAAAAATATATATATAAGAATAAGAAGAAGAAACGAAGGGTAACCCGATTAGAAGTTTACGAAGTGCTGATAAGCCAGTGCTGACAGTGATAAAGTGGTTTCGAGTGATTTATCAAGGATTCGAATTAATTAACGTATAAAGCTCTATCGATTAGCATCGTCAACGACAAAAAGACCCAAGACGGTTGTGTAATCTATATATATATATCTGACTATTATTTTTAATTTATTTTAGATATATTTTTATTAACACAATACCATCATAAACTAAGTATTAATACTACGAAAATTAACAAGACTCGTCGAAAATATTATAGAATCTTTCTAGCCCGGAAAATAAAAACAAATAAGTGTTAGTTTACGTAAGCCGTTAGGTATAGCATGTCTTTGAAATAATTGTTTTGTTAAGAAATTAGAAATACAAACAATATCGATTAAGTTATAACTAAATAAAAAACAGATATTAATACATTATAATGTACATTAAAATGGTTAAATATACAATATTATACATACATATTGAGCTTCGACTCACTTTGAAATGGTGATTTATTATGTTTATTTTAAATTTTAAAGTAACAGAAAAATCAATTCTGAGTGAAGCTCAATATATTATGATATTTATATTTGTTCCAATTTCAATTATAAATAATATACTTATTATATTTATCATTGATAACATAATCAATAATTAAATATTTTGGATAGTATAATATTAGTGATTAATTTTCGCATATATTCAACAAATAATTGACATTAAAAAAACTATATGTAAAAATAAAGCATGGCTTAACCCCATAGATATAGTCTATATTTTGTAATTTTTTTTTTTTGTATATTATAATTTTTATTTCTTTTTCAAAAATCTTTATAATTAAAACTTAATTATTTATTTTTCACGAAGTATTTTTATAAATTTAATTTTTATTCAAAGCAATAGATCATTAAAAGTTTATTGACATGTTCAAAAAAAATAAAATTGTATACGATAAATATTAAAAGTTGGATACTTATAAAAATATATATAATTTATCCAATTCACATTGTCAATGATTCAATATTATTATAAGTGTCTTATTTTTATTTTTTTATTTTTAAAATAACACTAAATGCATTATTTTCCATATTATATTACTTGCAAAATAGACGTCTCATTGAATGAAAATTGACATTAAATAATAATTTATTGTGTCTCATCGTTCAGATATAAAAATATATTTATTTTTGTATTTTCTTTGTTACAACTAAAGACTGGGCTGTTTTATACCTTTTATAAACCCACCCTATATAAATAACTTTCATTATTGTGCGTGTAACCCAAAATAACTTGGACAGACGACTAACGACATTCATTTGCCAACTATGTACAAATAAAAGTACATTTATTTATGTAAAAGAAAAAAAACATAAAGGAAAAACTTGACATATTATATTTTTTAAACGCTTATGCTTGTATTATAAAAAAGGAAGCAATATCGTTATTTGTTTGCTGAATCAGATACAATGAAAATTATGCGTTTAGATACACAGGTATTTGATATTAATAATTGCCATCATTATGAGAAAATTGTTTTTCGTTTGTCTGTAGTTGTCTGCTTGGTGATAATGATAACTAACAATGCCGTATTCAATGGAACAGACACATATTATTATAGTGACGATGGTTTTATGCATAATGAGACGTCTGTTAGTCATTTTATATGCAATTGCGCCGTACTCTTTGTCCCATAAAAATAACTCTCACATTGTAGGTATGTGGTATATTGTCGAAAAATCTTGCGGCTATTTTTTTTAGAGTCGTATTCAAGAATTCATAATATTATATATTCAATTTCATTGAACAGTAGTTTAAAATATCGATTAGAAATACACTAATTTCCAAGCTATAGAATAAAATAAAATCATTACCTACCTATACTCTATAGGTACTTTTCCCTACTTCATATTATGTATATATAATATAATAATATACATATATTAAGATATTTACTATGATATTATCAAATTAATTTCTATTAATAACTTACATAACTGCATAGTTTATATATTATATATTACAATATTACGTTCAAATAATGATTGACGAACAATTGAAAAATAAATCGTATGTTATAAATAAACTACCTATATCAAAACACCTGAAATTATTTACTATTACGGAGACCTCGTATTATGCCCTACATTTTAATATGGTGGTTAAATATTGAGTTATTTACTTATATTTAGTAAATAGTAATTATATTCAATAGGATAATGGTAGAGTTATAATTTATTGAATATCAATTAACAGAATTGTTAACGAAACAAAGGAAAATTGTGGTATGTACTTGGGTACTAAAACACACAGTATATAACTATACGATGATACACATGTTTAGCGTTGCAGTTAAAATATTGTGATTACTATATCTACCTGCAGCAAAAAAAAAAAAAAAGTAAAATATTTAGTTTTGCTTGGCATAATTTTTATTTAAGTTTATATTTCTTTAACTTTGAATTGAGTTCTAATAAATTACTACTTAGAAATCGTAGTCACTAGGTATATCATCAAGAATTATATTCATATTATATGAAAGATTTCAGTGTTTGTGTATCTTACATATTTAAATGTTCTTCCATATGTATTTTTATAGTTACTCACCATCTAAGGGAAGCTTTCCATTCATATCTAACAGATTACCATTATCTGTTTTTTAAACTTACGTAGCTATATTACTTAAGATTTATTATTGAAAGACAACTGGTAAAATCATTATGACTTCATTAAAATATACGTCAAGAAATCTTTTTAATCAATAACCATTATACCTATACAAAGTATAATTTATAAACGAACGAATACATTTAAACTTCTACAAATGCATTTCTTTTATAAACAAAATACGAAACATAACCAACCTTTATAAAATTATTTAATTGAGTTTTTAACTATGTTAAAATGAAAATAATATCATATAGTTTTAAAGTATTAGTTTTAAAAACCAATTAGATAAAATTATTTTTTTAAATATTATTATAGTAGGCACTAAATACAGATACATATTTTTAAATACATATTTTAACGATAACATGTTTGAATAAATTATGATGATCTAAATATTGTCATAAGATATGGAAAAAATACATTAATGGACAATGCAGTCATTTAAATATTAACTAGATAAGTATTTTGAATATATTCATATATTTTTTAAGTACTAACAAATTTGAATATTATTTTGATGTACTTTTTCTTACAATATTGTGCTAATGCGATCTATTTTGTTTAAATATGGACCGTACAGTAGGCATAGTATTAAATTATTATTATTATTTTGAGTATATATGAGATGAAATAGCATATTATGTTTATTTTAACCAAACTCGTCATTTTGAACATTGGATTACACAATACGTTTTCTCGGATAACTTTTATATTGTTCAGATTTACGGTTTACGGAAACAACATTCCACACGGTGGTAATGCGTTCATATAGAAATCGAATTTATACAAGTTCCGGCACGACTATTGGAAAATTATTCAAATGTAAGGGAATATTCGATGAAGGGAGAAATGCGTTTGAACGATTATGTACGTAAACAGATCTATATGCACATTTGACGAATTTCCGTACAAAATTACATTCAGGAAGTTAAAATCCAATAGCCAATTTATCATCGCACTATTCCAGTTTACATGGTCGTAGTATTCAGATCCTTGTAATTTAGAAATACTACAAAATTATAAATCAACAACTCCCTATTTGGAACAAAGTAGGTACCTGTTTAGAAAACAACATTCACCTGAATTATTGAAATTTGTTGTAAATACCAAATGGTACAAATTAAACAATAAATAATAAGTATAATGTAAATTGTATGCGTGTCTTAGGTAAAATATACATTGAAAGCTTTTCATATTGAAATATTACAAACTGAAAACTTCTAAAACATCAACACAACATGAATTATTTATAAAACGAAATTTAATCGAGTCTCAGGAAAATGTTATCAAATTTACACAAATGAATTGATATGGATTAAGTTTTATATAGAAAATAAACGTACTAATAATGTCTCAATCATTAAATTTACTAAACATTATGAAATATAATTATTTGATTTGTTACTTAGTAATACATATTACGAAAGGCATGGTGAATTTGTTTTTATGTTCAACTTTTGATAAGCACCCAATGTATTACAATTTAAACGAAAATTGTAGAAACCTATTCACACTACAATATATTTTGTTTATCTAGACAAGTTTTATACCTAGAGTTAATAAATTATCAACACACGGTGTCCTTTTTTAATTATATATATATATATATATAGCTACATATATACACGTTCGTTATTTGAATTTTCTTTTATCCTTTTTTTTTGTGGAGTAAAATAACTTTTTCATACTAAACAACTTTCATGAACTTTTGAAATTACGCAGACTTTTATCGAAAAATACAAATTATCGTGTTCAACATTGGAGGTAAAATATAGGGTAAAAATGGTAAAACATTCAATTTTTTCTTTTTTTTTTCGTTTAACCAATTAACTTGATATCGAAGTAATACAAACTATACTATTTTATTTGAAGAATAATAAATAATATTGTATTAATTGATTTAGTAGAAGATTGTATATAAATATAATTTCTTGGATTCACTCAATTAAAATCATTGTAATTATATTGATAGACATTTCTAAAATAATGAAACAAATAAATGTTAACTTTTCAAAAGTTAACAACTTAAAATATATATACTATTCATTTAGTATAAAAGCAAATTTATATAGACTAGTTGACATTAATGAAGCATAATATTGCTATTTATCTAAAATCAAATTATCTTGGAACTTTATTTAGTCAACAACAATAAGAAGAAGGAGAAGAATTAGGAATGAAGACACGGGATGCCAAATCTTACCCAAAACTCGAAAGGAGATTACTTAAGTATAGCACATTTATATTCTCAAAATATTCTAATATATATATAATATAATATTAACTGTATTTACATCAATCGAGTTGTTGGCTAATCAAAAATATTCCTATAGACCGTATTTATAGCTCAATAATATGATAATTATATAACAGGTAATTTTAAATAACGGTGTTTTAACAGTCAAAATAGTATATTTTTTAAAAAAAACTCTCAAAATACTAAAAAAATTGTTTAAATCATTTAGTAAAAGTAAACAAAAATGTATTTATCCATTAATCACGTGAAGTAAAATCTTTTGTATTTTTATCAAATGAGTTAATTGTGAAAAATATTGTCTTTTTGTAAAATTAAATATTTTATTAATTTAATTGTAGTGAAAAAAAAATATTGTTAAATCATTTGACGAATGTGATTATAATATTTATTATTATTATGATTATTATATAATATTATGTATAGCTGTAGTATAGCCACTAAATTATGTTCACATAGTGAGCGATAAATGTGTAAAAGTATAAACAATTATGTGATAGTTTAAATCTTATCATATAAATATTTACTACATACCCTAAAAATATTGCAATGAAAATAGTTTCAATTAAACCAACAAGTTTTAAAACCTTTAAACCTACGACATGTTTAAGTACAAAATGTATCAAGGTATAGGTAACTAAATGAATTGTACATTTCAAATTTTCAACGGTGCAAATATTAATGTTCATATTGTGCCTTGATATAGATTTGTTCTAACACATATTTTTTCTTTAAATAATAAATAGTTGGTGACATATTGAACATACTATATATAAAATTGTTTTTAATTTAATCACATTTTAGATAAAGATAATTTTTTTCCATGTATCAACATAAAACTTAAATCAATGTTATTCTGTCTGTAACGTAAAATCAAAATCTACTTTATGTTTTGTTACACCATGGCGTATTTAAATAAAATATAGTAACACAAATACTTACTTCAGCCGGAAACGAGTAACCCTGGATTTTATGTTCGGACCCAAGATTATTATCAGTGCCAAAGTGTATGTAAAATTCTTGGAATTGATAGCGATAAGTCAGAGGACCTTCGGTGATGTTCAAAACATATTTTGACTCTTTATCCACTCTGAATACCAAAGACTGCCCAGTGTTTTCGATTGTTCCACTAACCTGTGTGTCAAGACGATTTTTTTTAGAGTAAATAATGAATGTAATTATGCATATAAAATATAATTAAACTAAAACTGTTTGAATAAATCTATTTTTTAAAGAATGTACAGTGTTCATACCTACTAAATGTTATGGTTATTATGAATTTAATTTTGAAATATAATTGTTATCCTTAGTTATCTATCTATAGTCATATTATTTGTTTATAATATATGTATGTGCGTGTGTGTGGGTGTGGGTGTGTGTATGTATCACACGGGCAAAAGAAAAGTGCCAAAGAGAAAAAAATTAATATAGTGGGCCGAGTTATCAAGACGTTATATTCGCTGACATATTGCTTTCCGTTTCAAAATCCATTTTTCATAAAAAAAAATAATAATAATAAAAATAATAATACTCGTATATCGTATACATCAGGTAGTATATATCTATTTGGTTATATAGAATATAATATAAATAAATATATATAATGTATATGAAATGTGTACTTCTTGAAAATCCTGATTCCAGACAGATTTTATTATTTTTCCGTCAATCCTTGCATAATATATGAGTATATATATTTATTTAAAAAAAGAAGTCAGCTGAATACTATATTGCCGTTAAATTTAGCACGATAGCTAAGAAAACATAATAGCAGTATACCTACATATATATTTATGTGTTTACTCTCACTTTGTCTTTATCGATGTGAAGATTTTTCAAAAATGGATCGAACAGAAGTTTATCCGGATCAATGTCGATCGGAGATTGTCGTTTACCAATCGAGCATAACTTCCACAGTGGGTTTAAAACGCCCCAATATTTTGGCCCTGAAATAATACATTATTTATAAGTATACACAATCTATATTCGATATAAACGCGGTATTCTAAAAGTGACACCTTATACGACTAAAGGTAGTCCAATTCAAAATTAATTATACAACTATACGATACCAGATTATAGTTTTCAACATATAAATATATATATATATATATATTCTATGAATTTATATAATCTTATTTAATATTTTAATTGCGTATTACTAGGTACATAATAGTATAGTTACATAATAGTTTTTTCAAAATATTCAATAATATTTTAAAAATATACCCGTATATTTGTATATTTTTAATGTTACCAAATTATTGTTCACGTTTTAGATATATTGTATTATGTTCATGTAATCAAGTTTTTCTAAAAACAAATACTATACTTATTTAAGCTCATTTCACCGCTTGTAACTATAACCAACAACTAATATATTATGTTGTTTTGTTACTGTACTCACGCGTATTTTAAAAAGCATTAATAGTTTTACAACTAAAACTTAAAAACACGATAAACATTTGCTTAAATAACATTATATAGGAAAATATTAGTATAGGATGAAAATTACTTTTAATATTTCAAGTAATTTATCAAAATAATAATAATATGAAGAAAATAATAAATATAATAAAGTAAAACTGATTGTTTTATTCAAAATTATTACGAAAAAATCACATTAATTTTCATAAAATAATTTATATATACCCTTATATTATTGTATATTAGATAGGTAAGTAAAATAAAAAAACCGCTATACGCATCTCTTAACTTTCACCAAAAAAACCCATTTCCTTGTCAGTGAAACAAAAGCTTAACATAGTTATTTAGAAATTACGCGTCAACATTAATTCACGTTTATTTATATTGTTCTCCTTTGTGTAAATTCTAATATGACGAAATATGATCTACAGCTCATTAAAGTACACTGGTGATACTCTCAATATATTATTAAATAAGCAATACGATATGACTTAAAGAAATATCAACCATTATTCCCACAATGAATTTTTTACTAATAATCCGATCGAATTCGTTTGTCAATGGAAAAAAAAATGAACTGATGGTTTAAATGTGTACAATATTGAACATCTACTGTATAGTATTATTATTTATTATTAAAAGGTAAAGATAACTACATTATGTGTAGATACACAATAATATGCAATATGAGTAATATTATAGCTATAATCTAGAATGAATTATATGACAGACTTAATGCTCTAGAGAAATGTTGAATTACATTTTTTTAAATTTATTATGATATGCATAAATGATTGTTATTTTTTTGTATGTAACTTAAAACTCGAATAGAATAAAACGCCCAATATAAATACTCTTGAATTTAAAACTTCAATAATGAAAATTAAATAGAAATAATATTGAGACCCTAAATAAGTAGGCTCATTTATAAATAGCTATAAAAACTTGATTTCGACTCTAATTATCAATATACTGTTTAGAATAGTATGTTACCCCGCTTATAAAGTTACACATAGTTCATCTTAATTCAATAATACTGTATATTTTGTATTAGAGTTTTTGTTGTTATATTTTATTGTAGAATTTTACTAAAATTGTTGTCAATTTATAAATTTTAAATTTAAATTTTTCTATAAATCTTTAAATTTATAATTACATTTTGATGGTTTTATGACTTATATACACCAATTCCCCTAATCATAAATAATGTAAATAAGTAATTGTATATCTAATAAAAACTAAGGTCATTTGTTTTAAGTACAATTATATTTTTTTTTTCAATGGTATTCACTTTGAAAAACAAACGCTTTCAGCACCAAATGTGTTAACTACAATTGTTTTATAGCTAAAATAAAGAGAAATTGCTATAACAACTTCGTGAATAAAATTAAATTTTTGAGTAATATACAAAATACATTAAATACAGTTGGCGCTGAACTGTTACAATTTAAATAATAAATGATCATTGGTTATACACTATTCAAAAATATTGTACAAAAACTTCACTATACCTAATTTGATGTCATTACAAAACAAACACTATACTTTTTCTTATAATGTTTTTAATTGTTTTCCTGTTTTAAATGACAATAACATATATTTTCAATTTAATATCTAAGGCAAAATATTTTTTTAAGTCTTTTGATGTGGTATAAAAATAAAATTTCGAACGTGTATTAACAATAAATTATAATTACTTAATTTTTATATACGTTTTATTAGTGAACAAACATATTATAGGGTATCTCTGTGAAACTTGCAACGCTCATCTAATAACTCAAAAATTATACAATACCAAGAAAATATAAATATATAGTTTCTTTCAATAATATTGTTTTTCAATAACATACAATTATTCAAAAAAGTAAATTTTTTTGAAATATTAAATTTTAATATTTAAATATCACCTTGTACAGATTTTGTACAACCATAATATTATAATTGTAATGTTGTTAAAAGTAGTATTACATATTAAAAACGATTTTAGAAAAACATGGACATCCGATGAAAAAGGAGAACAATGTTTTGCGTTAATAAAATATTATCACATGAAGATGATAACAATAATAATCATAAAACGTTTTACGCAGATAATCTGAAATCTCGAGTTTGATCGTCGGTAATACATCTATCAGTGCTGCAGTAAAACGGCGTGCGGTCGTGGACGTGACATTCGACGAACCCTCGGCACCGTGAAATTGAATTGGTCCGTTTACATATAATTTATATACATATACTTAAATATATTACACATACACACTCACTTCGACCCCACTCGTCAAGTCAAATCTTGCAGCTTGTAGCACTGGTAACGGCGGTGCGACTATCCGTAAATCTACCTGTTTCTCCTATACCAGTTTCGTCGTACTCTCTTGCACCCAACATTTCGATCCCCGCCTATGTCACACGACATGCATAAATATATTATAATATGTTCAAATAAAGCCACTGTTTGAAGGGTAAAACGTGTATAATAATAGGGCGTGCGTGTTCTGGACGTGGGCTCGTGACGGCCGTCCGATTCGCAGCGTGCCACCGACGACCGACTTCCAAGCCCACCGGAACGATTGAATCACAATCACCGGCTAACCCCCTGCAACTTAAAATATAATGTAACAACGTTCGGAGTCGGTAGAAAACTGTATCAGTTTTTGTTTTCTATTGAATTTTTTGTCATTTTTGCGGTGGGGCATCATCTACTTTTCCTGGTAACGTGGAAACATCGTCTTTGGTTACCGTTGTGTATACGCTAAAATGTCATGTCATTTGCAATGGCTACTGATGATAAGACTATGTATACATTAAAAATATCTTGAGATTACGAGCCAATAGTGAATCTAATAAATATTTATCAGTTCATCGTCTTTTTTTTTATTATTTAAATTTTGATTTTTGAATTTCTTAAGTATATACTTAAATACTTTATTTTCAAATGCTTAGGTTCTTTAAACTATTTAATAAATATCATGAGTTTTTTTTTTTAACAAATAATCCTTCCTTTCCCTATTTTTATTTTAACTGTAATTTAATGAATAGATGATTTTTTGAATATTTTTTTATCTATAAATCATAATAAGTTCGATTAACTTTCGAGTTATTAAATTTTAAAACTAAGAAACCTATCCATGATAGAACTTATAAAATATTAAAGATCATACCTTTTATATCATTTTAAAATTATAATATTATGTAAACATTGTATGAATATAATGAGTACTAGACTAATTAATGTATTATATAGTTTATATTTTATATTGTGTCATTATAAATCGCTATAATTATTCATAGTAGTTATGTCAAGTTTAATAACTCAAAAACGATTTGTTTGAATTCAATTCAAATACATGAAAAATTATATTAAAAATACGTGTTAATCATTCATTAACAATAATAAAAGATATTAAAAAAAAAAAAGATTATATCGTCATAGTATACTCTTTAACCGGTTTAAGAAGTCTGTAAATATTTAATAAATTATGGTCCTTAAGCATACTTAAAAATTCCATAGTGTAACATATATTAAAAGGATAAAAAGAGGGTTAACCTTATACTTGGTAAATTATCCTGTACATATTATATATATATTAAAACATAACATAAATGAATGTATGCGTGTATTTAATTCCCCTTTGAAGTTTTGTTAAAACCACTACCATGTGGTAGGTGGAGTTCTTGAAACTTGAAAAGCATACGAATACCTACAAATGTGAGTGTGTGAAAATAATTTTTGTAATCCTTGGACCAAAGGCTATATACATCACTGGGCATGTACGTATCTGACTGATATAATACGCTAAATTATAACAAAAGGGTTTATAAATAGATTGTTGGATTGGATAACGATATGACCACATGATACGCGACGTGAATTGTTCTCTTTCGAAACGATCTCTGAATATCGAAATGTATACGAATCGACCATTTGGAAATATTACCATCGTAGTGGTTGGTATGCAGCAGATTTGTTTGATATTCGACCAGACCGTCTATATTATTGCATTATATTGTTTTTCAGTTTGAGTCATATTCAAAAACAAAACAAATATTATAATATTGGCTTAAAACCATTAATTTATAATTTTAAGCCTAAAACCATAACGGAACGTTAAAATGTCGAGTTACCCTACGCCAAGTTTCTGACGAAAAAAGTATTCAAACGATAATATACATTTAAGTAGAAGACAATATTACAGCAGCTGCTACCAGCATTAACACTAATTTACAATGCTCATTAATTAAAAATATTAATTAAGAACGAACATTTTAAATTCAATACACTTTTATTACTGTTTCATTTTTTGATGTTTAGCAAATTAATAAATTAATTTAAAATAAACCCCATAATATAATACTTCTACAAGACAACATACTTTTGAAGTATTATTTACTATTTTTAATTGTCATAAATTTTGTATATACATTATTGCTACCAATGTTGAATTCCCATATTTCGGAACAAATAAATATAAAGTAATAAGTTCATCACACAATTCACCATGTTGTATTGTATTGTGTTCCATATATTTAATAGGTGAGTAATAAAATGTTAGGAACACGTCGTAACAAGTATAAGTGAATGTATTCAATTTACATGTCACCGCGATGTTTTCAATCCCAGTTAAATGTATTATTTATTGTAGGTTCATTAATTACATTTGATCACTAATAATGCGTATACCTAAGTCTTCTGTATACTGTAAAATATAATAATATGTATTATAATCTATGTACATTTTTGTTTGAATTTGAATTTTACGCATTATCCACGGAAATCGCTTATCCGTGGATTCCAAGCCACCCTATTCCGCGGATAATCGAGAGTGCGCTGTATATGTGAAAAGTCTTTTCATTGTGAAGACATTTATTACAATTATTATTTACTATAATGTACTACAATTTGTATATTTTGTGTTTATAATGGGAAAACCATGCTAAAAATTATAAAACGTGGATAATGAATATTGTACATTAGTACATAAATCGCATACCAGATATTTCAAAATTGAGTGAAGATCCAAAGCTCTCAGAATTAGCCGTCAGACTGTTACCCGTACAATTACTCTAGAGTGAATAATTTTTAATTTACCTGATAATATTATCGCTATAGATGTACAAAAGTTTTACTGTGAATATACGTGTCTAATAAAACTCGACATTAGGGTCTTCAGATCACCATCGCTCGTCAGCACCGTTTTTGGTGACCGTTAACGTTACGTAAATTACATTAAAATGGTTCAACGAATGACAAAACCTTTTAAAGTTTAAAATAATAAAAACTAAAAAATACTCGCTATATGATGTGATAAATACTGCTAAGTGCGTTAAAAATATATGAATACCAAATAATGTCAAGCTAAACATTTATGCGGTAGGAATGTTTCGTTTCGTTTTTTTTTTTTACTATTATTATTTTATTTTATTTTGTACATTACCCACCCGGAGAAACATAACGACGGTTCTCCCGTAACTCGTTATAAAAACTGCCACCGTGTAATTTCGTTTAGTGAATATTGCTCAAGAAATATTTGTATTTACGATATATACATCCCAACGCGTTTCGGCTTATATGGCTCGAAGAATAATAATATAATTTTGTTTATATACTTTTTTCCATATTCATCCACTGAGTCAAGTAAAACACGTTTGGTTCGGTTAGAAAAAACATATTGAAAAATATCAACCACACTACGCAGATATTAATTTATATTGTAAAAATTATAAAATTATAAAATTGCCAATTTATTATTATTAATCTTTTTTTTCCTTTTAATTACGGTTTCATGAAAATACACAATATTTTATTCTCTTCATCGATAAATAAATGAAATAAATGAATATTTAATAAATATGTTGTATAATATTATTATATTATATTATCATAATATTTAACCAAGATATTAACTTGGACTTCACAAACATATTACACATACTATACATATAACACAGTATGTATATGTTTTAGGCATAAAAAAGTGTAGTGCACAGTATATTGAAAAAAAAAACGCCATAGAGGCATGTGAAATATTAAATTTGTCGTCATTCGTACAAGAACCCTATGAATGATAAATATAGGTAATACAAAATGTACACCGTACCTTAACGTGTAACCAGACGCATAATTCTCGTGAAACGTGCGGCGCCATTTATCTGGTCTTCAAAACTCGTTTCACTGAAATGTCTTAGCACTACACAACACTATATAATTATACACAACAGCAAAAATCTATTAAGTTGAGATGTTCTTTACTGAACGACTAATGAACCGATTATCGACAAAAAACAAAATCACGGTTTCCCGCGAGTATACTGTAAACAATAATATGAACAGTGGTCGCCTATCGCTTAATATGCCGTATTGTTGTAATGCTGTCTTGCCAACTGACGCAACTTCGAGTGTATAGGACCTCTTAAATGGAATTCACGGATGAGCGGAAAGTAAATTCGATGAAATCCAACGAGGTTCTAATCTCGCTTCGTCTAACCGCAGTTTGCACAGTCAATACGACCGCTGACCAAATTATTGTTTACGGTATATTCGTGACAAGCTGACAACCGTAATATTTCCTGCGTGCATTTTCGTTTTATCGAAATAATAATATTATGATTGTCGGCATTGGTCTCGCAAACGTCCGATTTCTTTACTACTTTGATAATTTTTTGTTGATTTTTGCCTATTTGTACTAGTTGATTGTTAATATTTCAAACATTAATTATTATCTCAAAAATTATTAACGTTTTCTAAAATTGTTTTTTATATCATTTGATTTATTTTCAAACAAAATGTTTTCAACAATTATTTATTTTTACCTAGTTTATACTTTTTATTGCATAATCTTTTTTGGAAAAATTGCAGTTTAGTTACCAAGCGATGTTTTTTTATTTTTTATGTCTATTTTTTATTCATACGTATTTCAACGAGTTAAGAACGATGGTGCCAAAACAAATTTGCGTAAATAATTATTTTGGAAGTTATATCCTTTCAAATTTTTAGATTTTACGTTTTTATATATGCGCACAATGCTGTACTTTTCTGCCACGCGCCGCATCTATAACGATTTTTTCAATATAATGAGTAATAACATTAAGACTTTAATTATATTAAATTAAATTATCGAGTAATCGGGTAGACCAATATAAATTAAATCGTTAATATCGTTATTCTAACCATTCTGTGATGACATGTATATCTTCATCATGGACTAACTAGGTACTCTCGGGTTCAAATGGCTTTACTTAGATTTCACGGTAAAAACAGAGCAAATAGTTAAATAACAAATTAACAAGTTTAGTTGCTCCCTTCACCTACCGGCACCAGTCTGTAAAATATAAATACTATCGAAAATAAATATCAACATGCTACACTACACTGAAGTTTATTAGCCTAACAAAGTTAATACTTAAATAGTTATTTAAAAATTAGATTTATTATAGTTAAATATCATAGTATTACTTATATAATTGGTAGTTTAGTAAATAATATAAAAACTTTGATAAAATAATCAGGATATTACTGTATTATTATTTGATTCACTGCGCAACTGATCCAAAAATAGACAATATTTAGATGAACATCAAAGGATGAGTGTGTATGATTATTTCGCATGTGTGCGAATAATCTCACTGCGTCAAGTAGTAAATATTACATATATTATAAGTTCCATGTTAAACGATTATTAAGGATAATACCTTAGTTATACAGCTTAATAACTCAAAAACAACTCATTAGAGTTTAAAAATTATTATATGTTTTATTATATAAACATTTTCATAAATATTATCAACTTAAAATTTGAAAGTAAAAAAGACAATTCTCATTAAAAAAAATATATCACTACATGACACATTTTTATACTATATGAAAATCTGAGGATTTAAAAGTTTTGTTTTTATTTTAATAATACATAGGGTGATTCACCAAACATGCTTACCCGCTTTGATTCCGTTTAATAATAAATGTAATCAAATTCTGATATTTTTAAGTTACAAATAACTAGTTAATAAAAATTTCACTATTATACATCAAAATATTTAGAAAAATATTCGACTAAATAATTTTCAGTAAATGAGAGGGGAATGTTCTTGTCTAAAAAACAGAAATTTGTATTTCCACAATGTACTTATTATAAGTAGTACAAAAATCTTAAGAATTTGAAAATCCTGAATTTTTGAATAGCTACATAATTTGATAAAAAAGTAGTGAGTATACTTGATGACTGATGTACCACATACAAATTAATCAAAGTTTACAGTTTAAATATTAAATGACTAAATTTAAATTAATTAAAATACATTTAAGAATTAACAGTAGGGTCGGATATCACCAGTCGTAGATACTATATTACTAGTTTTGTACGTGTAACGTAAACTGAACTAATGGCTTAAGACGAAAAGTTTTGAACGATGGTACACAACTAAATTTTATAAGTTTTACAGTGTTAAATCCAAATATCAGATTTTGAATAAATTCATTATTAAAGAATATTGTTAAAAGTGGTAAGTATACTTGGTGAATAATACTGTATAATATGATGAAGTAATAAGGTATTACTCACTATCTGGTTCGAAATATTATATCAGTAGTTCTCATGAGTTCGATTTTAACTAGGGGAAATGTTGAAAAGGTTGTTGCTGCTCGAAATTACTGCGCTATACAATGGAAAGGCTTTAATAATACAATAAATATAATATGGACATGAATGAAGATATAATCACAATTATGGGTATGAAAAATAAAAAAACAAACAATAACAGTGAGTGAACACAACTATAACTATGACTGGCAGATTAAGTGGCGTGCGTAAAAGAGCGTGCGCCTGAGGGACAGTTGTAATTTAAAACCAAAATTACTCTAATGGGACCGAATCGCTGCGAAAATTATTACGTCCGATATCCGAAAGATGGTTCATATTTCAGTCAATTAGCCGACTACATATCATAATGCATTGTATATATTAATATATTGATATAATAAATTACTATCAAATGTGATAGAGCACGCACGGTAACAATATAATAATAACATCGCAAAACTTACAACTACCTAGAACAAATATGCCTTGACGGGATGCACGATACGTGTATAATAATAATATATTATAATTATTTATTTACATTATATAGATGGACGATTATTATTTAAGTGGATGCACAGATAGTGTGCTATAATAATATATAATAATTACATTTATAGGCCCAAAACAGTTTTTACATGATGTGCCGTTGATGGGTGTGCTCATGACACAAAATGCCCGTTATCGAACGTGGACTTTAGTGTTACTCTTTTGTTGTATAGAAAGAGTAACTATATAATATTAACCAGTAGTGTTTCCATATGACCGGATGATATATTACGTCATGTAGCATAATATGCCAATATTATAATCTTAAGATTGTATTGAAGAATCAAGAGCTTATGTGTATACACTTTGGTAATTATTCATAAAAAAAAAAAAAAACCGTTAACTCGAGAAATGTATTCTATCAGTCTTTTTATTAAAAACAAAAATATGATCAAGTTTCAGTTTTATCTCTATGTGTTGACTTTGGAATATTATGATACTTTGATACAATAACACAAATTAGCTGGCTATTATTGTGTTTGTACAACTTATTTATTTTATTCTTATTAATTTCATATATAAATATAAATAAAAATCTTTTATTTATTTAAATTTTGTTTGTTATCATTGATATCTGTCCTTCTCCAGTTAACCATAATAAAGTATCCTTAGTTTGAGATTCAACTAGTTCAACTTGATTCAATCATTCAAATACAGATATAGTTTAGTTATAGTTAGTAGAGGAACATCACGAAATACAAAGAAATATACAGAGTGAGCCATCAGTTTTCCACTCTTTCTTTTATCGACTGAACGGGAACATGCTTAGATAATATGAAAGAACGTTTCGTTATTAAATACTAACCTTACAACAGTCGTAATCATTAAATCATCGTAAACAATAACGTGGATTTAATATAGATTAATATAATATGTACTTAAAAATAATATGAATAAACTATGAACTTAAATCCGGTATTTTATACGCGTACTAAATCGACACTTTGTAACTTCATTGAACGTTTTACTTGGCCATTATATTATTTAAAAAATTAACTCACACAAAAACAGATCAAAATAATTGGCGTTTAAACTATATATATGCATATACACGTGTATTCGTGAAATAAATCACCGTACAATTCTCAGATTTCTTAAGTTACTATAACAATATATCGTAACCTCGTTGATGATATAAATACTTAAAAAATAAATAATAATAAGTAATAACCTATACAGTATAATTATTAGTGATAATACAACACTGAAAATTTAAGCAATTTTTATTTTATTCATGGATTTTTAAATTTCAAAAAATAAATTAGTTAAGTGTATGAACAGTAATAGATACAAATGCCATATTATAACATAACCCAAGTCCTAAACAAGTGCATCTTAATAAACATTCCATATAGTTTTTATTAACATCATACAATTCTTGTACTTATAGAATGTAACCTACTTATATTTTTAGTAAACGAGAGTACCAATTTAGGGAAAAAATAAGGTTGGGATGATATGATTTAATAACCCAACGAAAATTAAATCCAGTAGATATAACAGAATGTTCTGGAGTTATTTCGACGAAATTGGATATATAATAATAGTATTATAATTATAATCCTGCATATTATGTTGGTTTATAGAGATTTTATTAAAATAAAACCTTTACTCAATACTTGGTAAAACACGTGTAATGTGCATCACATTTTTTATAGGTACTTTTTTTATAAATGTGCAGTGCACGGACATTGTGCACGGATCAACCAACAAAATATTTCATCGAAAAAAATAATAATAAAAACTACCATTTAATTGTTTATCAGTGAACAGAATATATGGGTCACAAATAATGTTTTAAATAATGATTGAAGATTAATAGTTGGTGGACTTTAGCATGCTAATGATATTGTTTCAGAATCGGATTGGTAGCATTTTTGTTCACCCCACAAATGAAAATCGAATTTTCGATAAACACCTGTCGGTTTGATCAGGAAATACGAGGTCGGGGATTTATGTGGTTAATGATCTGTGAATAACGTTTTCAACATAATAATAGTTGGTACATGCAATAATAATTCATCAGTTTGTTTTCGACGGTGACCCGTGTTAAAAAGAGAATAATAAATTTTTTCACTTTAACCGCAGCAACAATAAATATTTACGTAGGTTATTGAATCCCTTCTTTATTCCTTTGGACGAAATAAAAATGGGGAGAAACGCAAAGGACTGAAAAACGTTTTGTATATAAATATACATAATATACGTGTATGGATATAAATGTAATCAATATTACAATGCCGAAAATGATATTATACGGGTTTTAAAGAGCAAATTAACAAAACTATAACCGTAAAGAGAATTGTATTGTTATTGAGATGGTTTTTAAATAAGCGGCAATAAGAAAAAATAAAATCTATTGATTTTATATTTGAATACATTATTAAAAAGCATTTGTGCGAATTCGTCTATTAAAATACGAATATAATGTTAAATCTTAACTATTTGATATTTAAAAACGAATTTGAATAGTCGATTTTCAACACTGTAAATGTTAAATTTTATTTATTTTCCAACAATTTTAATCTAATTTAAAACTTAAATAGGTACCTACTTATAAATATATTCTAATCTCTAAATATGCGAGTACACCGAAGTAACCATGAAATATTTATGTTTAAACATTAAATATATATAAATGTATCATTCATTTAAAACGTACAGCTTTATATAACTTACAACTTACATACAAAAAACTTTCACGTGAAAGGAATTTTAGAAAAGTAATTTT